>NC_053119.1:294511-324511 GCF_010015445.1 Perca fluviatilis
CTGTCTGTGTCACGCATTACAGTGTCTTTTCTGTCTAGTGAAACCTCATGTGTTTTCTGTCTAGTGAAACATCATAAAGTGTGTTTTCTGTCTAGTGAAACATCATAAGGTGTGTTTTCTGCTCCAATGAAACATCATAAGTGTGTTTTCTGTTCAGTGAAACATCATCATAAGGTGTGTTTTCTGTCTAATGGAAACATTCACTTATAGATAGTATATTTTCTGTCTAGTGAAACATCATAAGGTGTGTTTTCTGTCTACAAACATCATAAGGTGTTTTCTGTCTGCGAAACATCATAAGGTGTGTTTCTGTGTTGTGAAAAGTTTCCCATGAGTAAAGTTTCCTCGACAAATGGGCATTCTACTATGGCTAGAAAGGCAGTTGCCAGTTCGTCACTGTAGCAACCGCATTAATTCACTGGTCAGTCACATCCTCCTCTAATACACACTGGAAACACCTAACCCCAACCCCCAACCCTAACCCTCCTCTAATACACCTGGAAACACATGGAGTCTCCCTAATACACACACTGGAAACACTTGGAGTCCTCCTATGCAATAATTGGAAACACATGGAGTCTCTAATACACACTGAAAACACATGGAGTCCCTAATACACACTGAAACACATGGAGTCCCCTAATGCACACTATAAACACACATGGAGTCCTCTTATACACACTATAAACACATGGAGTCCTCCTCTAATACACACTATAAACACATGGAGTCTTATACACACTATAAACACATGGAGTCCCTCTTATACACACTATAAACACATGGAGTCCTCTTTATACACACACCATAAACACATGGAGTCCTCTTATACACTATAAACACATGGAGTCCTCTTTATACACACTATAAACACATGGAGTCTCTTTATACACACTATAAACACATGGAGTCCTTTAATACACACTGGAAAACACATGGATTCCTCTTATACACACTATAAACACATAACCTTCTTAATACACACACTTGGAAACATATTGGAGTCCTCTAATGCACACTATAAACACATGGAGTCCTCTTATACAACACTATAAACACATGGAGTCCTCTAATACACACTGGAAACACATGAGTCCTCTAATACAAACTATAAACACATGGAGTCCCTAATACACCACATGGAGTCCTCTAATACTTATAAACATGGACTCCACTCAACACAAGACTTTCTTTACCGTCAACATTTATCACATTATGACACACAAACTGCATTTGGAAAAATCTGTCTGTCTGTCGGGTCTGTCTGTTCTTGTGTGTCTGTCTTCCTGTAGGTGTACGTACCACTCGGGTGCAGCTGGTGGAGCAGCCTCTGGACACCAACCTGCTGAACAACAATGGCGGTGAGAGACTGGCTGAGTCACTGCAGTGTTCTGCCCGAGGAGTCCACTACATCCAGGAGACGCCAACAATGTGGTCATCCTCATCTCCACCTCAATCAGAAATGCCCATAGGCTGCTGCTGCCGCGACCCTGCCACGCAGACATGTACCGAGCGTGAAATGTGAACATGAACCCAAACTCAGTTCTGGGATGCTTACAGCTTCCAGCAGTGAGATGAGTTTGAGTTGAGACGGTTCACATTTAAGTTTTAATTTGTTGAAAATCTTGCAGAAATCTGAAAACTCACGTAAAAGCGCAGCTGCAGTCCTCTTTAAATAACGCTATTCTAACCGCGTCTTCCCGCTATTCCAGGGATCTGGTGACGAGTTACATTACGAAGTCGGGTTCTGACGACGCTGGCAAGCTGAGCCTGTAGGACGCGGCTCACAGCCGTTATCCCCGGCTCGCTGAGTTGAACACCACCGCACCCCTGGCTCAGGTCCATCTGAGAGGTTCACTACGCTCTGGCTGCAATCGCCGGAAGGTATCGTAGTGTTCTTCTGCCACCGTACGCACGCAAGGTACACACCGCTAATGTCTGAATATCTGCCACCTGCACGCAAGGCACAAAATAATAACGGGCTAATGTTGAATATGCACCGTAAGAAGGTAACGCAAGGTACAGACCGCTAATGTCTGAACTCTGCCAACGCAGCACGCGGTACTCTGCAGACCGCTAATGTTGAGTTCTGGCCATCGCAGTACGCAAGGTACAGACCGCTAATTGGAATCTCTGCCACCGAGGGACAATACAGGTACAGAATCGTATCAGTTTGAATGCTGCCAAGACCGCACGCTAAAGGTACTGAGGCTAATGTCTGAATTCTGCCACCGACGCATAAGGTAAGCAGACCGGCTAATGTTGAGTCTTCTTCACCGCAAGGTACGCAAGGTACAGATGGTAAGTCCCAACAAAAAGAGGCTAAGTCTGAATTCGCCACTAGCACGCAGGTACAGAGCTAAGTAAAAGCTCAAAATTCGCCAGCTCACATCAAATGACGCACCCAGTAAGAGACCAGCAAAGGCGGAGGCCACCGCAGCAATGCTGAGTTGCCACGAGCACAGGTACAGAGAGGATCAGAGCGCAAAAAAGGGCAGGAATCTCGCCACCATGTACACACAAGGCAAGTAAGAGTTGGGCACGAAGCACACAAGGACAGACGTAATGTCTGATTGTCAGCTCCCATAGTTAATAGGGATGTGACACCTCGTCATTAACCCTACAGTTGGAGTCCAATACATGTTGAACACAGTCCAATATG
This sequence comes from Perca fluviatilis, assembly GCF_010015445.1. Classification (NCBI taxonomy): domain Eukaryota; kingdom Metazoa; phylum Chordata; class Actinopteri; order Perciformes; family Percidae; genus Perca; species Perca fluviatilis. Next base: position 297,174 of record NC_053119.1, read on the forward strand.
ACTGTCAGTTGAAATAAACCTTTTGTTGTAAGAGAAATGATGAATCTATTTGAGGTAACTCTGTAACTTTTGTAATTTTGCATGTGTTAAAAAATGGTGTGTGTGTGTGTGTGTGTGTGTGTGTGTGTGCTTTGTTCTCTGGTGGTTTCAGCAGTGGCGGGTGGTGGAGTTGAAGAGGAGGAGGGTTTTGGCTGGATAGCATGTGAGACCAGGAGTCGTACCGGAAAGGCTGAGTCTGGCGTCTGAGAGCTGGAGGAAGATCGTTTCATCCTTCGCTTGTGTCAGGACCACAACTCGTTAGGTACGCTCGGTGAGAACCCAACGAAGCTTCACACGCATATGAGAAAGACCAAACATACCGGTTCTCCACAGGCTTCTGCACTCGTGAATAGGTCTTAAAGTAGTCTAAAAGTCCAAAATCAAAGTTTCAAATCAAAATGTTTGACAGCTGGCTTACTAACTAACCCTAGAACTACCCCTCAACCGCTTGACATGAAAACGATACTGGAAGATTTTACCACAATTGAATTGGTTTTTGTTGCAGTTTTCGAGTCATTGATGTGATTGATGCTGAGTGTTAATATTCTGAGTACCGCAGCATTCATGAAACTAGTTTTTAGATGCTTTGAAGCTTTTGCTTATTTTTTGACATCTTTTGCCTTTGAGTTTTTTTTATGTTGAACATAAGACTTTGTAACTTATAAAAGGCTGAGAGGGGTCTGTGTTTGCCGCTCGGTCTTCTTCTCTTGTTGTCTTGATGGTTTTTTCTCTTCAAGGTTTTGTATTATTTTCAACAATTTTGCTGTTTTTTCCAGCAATTGTTGTGTTGTAATCGGCCTAGGCTGAAAATCGAAGCTGATACTCTTTATGGTATGAAAAAATACTCCAATCCTACGAGTACGAAAAATTCTTTATCTTCGGGTGCCAACTCAGTTCCAAAGTCTGAGCTGTAAGCAAGCTTATCTGTCCTCTCTGCATATTCACACAGCAGAGTACGAGCAATAACGGAGAGGTGGGAGGAGTAAACCGTTTGCAGCTTTGTTGAAGTCTCCAGAGTCTCGGAAGTTGGTTTCGAGTGTGGTTACAGTTTTAAACTTCACGCAGACAGCGTTGGCTGCGATGTGATATTAATGGCGAGGTGATATTAATGGCGAGGTGAAAGGTGTGTTGAGTTACACTTCCTCTTACAAGCAGCCACAACGGTGGTTTCCTCTCCCTGATGACGACTGACAGGCTGAGCTTGTAAGGCACTTTTATTAATAGCACTGAGTGGAGCAGTTTTACCTAGAATTTTTTAATTTTGATAACGGTTTTGGATTTGACAATTAAGGTGGAAAAATAAAAGTTTGTGTTTAACGTATTTTGTTGATGTTGAAATGGATTTTAAAACATATGGTATGTAAATAAGTATGCTAGGGAATCGTATTGAAACTGAGGTATCGAATTGGCACGGATCGAAAGATTCTGAATGCATACCCAGCCCTAAATCGGGCCTCTTGTGATTCTGTTACTGCAGCGCTATAGTGTGTGTGTGTGTGTGTGTGTGTGTGTGTGTGTGTGTGTGTGTGTGTGTGTGTGTGTGTGGTGTGTGTGTGTGGGGAGCAGGCATATGTGTTAGAGGCCAAGAAGCTAATTGTATGATAGTATTATTATTATTATTATTATTATTATTATTATAATAATAAATAATATATATAATAATATAAGTTGTGTGTGTTTGTGTGCTGGAGGTGACATGTTGACTACAGTAGATATAATTATTATTATTATTATCACTGCTATTAATATAAGTTTGTGTGTGTTTAGGGAGAGGGGTGCGGAGGGATATAGTTGGATATTTCGTGCGGGGAAGGCACCCGGTATGCCACCCGTCTGCTCCCCCCTACACAGGTTGTGCCGCTACCAACCCTCAGAGGGGACAGTTCACAGTGCTGCAACTGGTCGCCGGCAACCAGCTCAGCCTCGAACACATCTCCTCCCTCTTCACCACACAGGTAGTGGTGTCACTTCCTGTCTCTCATCTAGCCTAAAACACCTCACATAACGACACATTAAATATCTGATCAGATTATCACCAAGGATTTACTGAATCAATTCTGTGTTCTCCTGATAAAAGTTAAACTTTTTTATTTTTTATTTATTTTTTTTTTTCTTCAGCAAAAATATTTGACTTTTTTTCCTAAAAATATTAGCCTTTTCAACCAGCACCAGAACCTGGACCAGGCCTCTGTTCTGACTCGTGTTGTTTTATATGAGATAAACCGTTTTAATGACTTTGTCAATAGGAGACTCTGGTGGATTTCTCTCTGACCCCTACAGACATCTGGGGTGTCTGGGTGGACCTAATCCAACGGCTGCACAAATACATACAACTTTGAGGAGTGAGTCTCAGAGTTTATGTCTGTCATCATTACAGCTTTACATCTGCGAAGTTTATCCGGCTCTCTTACTTTAAATACAAGTTCAAGCAGAGGTTTCTGGTGTCTGTCTAGTTTTGTAGGTTTGACCCCCCAGGAAGTTTGCTAAAGATATTTGTCTAAATGTAGCATTGTAGTCTCAGTATACAGAGTTGTGCAGTGTGAAGCTCAGTATACAGAGTTGTGCAGTGTGAAGCTCAGTGTGTGAAGGCTCAGTATACAGAGTTGTGCAGTGTGTAGAGCTCAGTATACGGAGTTGTGCAGTGTGTGAAGCTTAGTATAACGGAGTTGTGCAGTGTGTGGAGACATCTCTAGCTGATTGGATCAGAATGAGAAGCAGAACATGCCACCTCTGACTCTGATGATCATTATGGGCTCTGATCCTGGTTCTGTGTTTCAGTAACTCGCAGGTCAGTGGAACCAGGTGTTTGTTCAGCCTCCGCCTGAAGAAGAAGTTCACATCGAGCAGACCAGGACCCCAGAGTAAGACCTGATAATCCTGAACCCTAACCCTCTGACTATAAGATACACATACTCAATATACGAAATAATAAATACAAGAGAATACAATAAAAACTATTAAAAAATATCACACTGAAACCAATGTACAAAACATAAATACAGGTGGCACACAGCACGCCACACAGACAGAACACACACCCACACACACACACCAAGACACCACACTGAGACACACACACACACACACACACACACACACGTAGCGTTTGATTAATAACTGACAGAGAAACCGTTTAAATAAAGGTCTGTTTGGTGCTAACAGGAAACGTACTCTGAGGTTTCTTCTCCACGGCCTACAAGCTTCACCATCGCTAGTCTCTACAGGTGAGAAACTAACGTTTAGTTAGAGCCTACAGGTGAGAAACTAACGGGTGTAGCTAGAGCTCTACAGGTGATAACACGCCTGTAGTTAGAGCTCTACAGGTGAGAAACTAACGCTGTAGTTAAAGCTCTACAGGTGATAAACTAAAGCTGTAGTTAGAGCTCTACAGGTGAGAAACTAACGCTGTAGTTAAAGCTCTACAGGTGATAAACTAACGCTTGTAGTTAGAGCTCTACAGGTGATAAACTATAGCTGTGGTTAGAGCTCTACAGGTGATAAACTAACGCTGTGTTAGAGCTCTACAGGTGAGAAACCAACGCGTGGTTAGAGCCTACAGGTGAGAAACCAATGCTGTAGTTAGAGCCCCACAGGTGAGAAACCAACGCTGTGGTTAGGGCTCTACAGGTGATAAACTAACGCTGTAGTTAGAGCTCACAGGTGATAAACTAACGCTCAGTTAGAGCTCTACAGGTGATAAACTAACGCTGTAGTTAGGAGCCCCCCCACAGGTGAGAAACTAACGCTGTGGTTAGAGCTCTACAGGTGAGAAAACTAATGCTGTAGTTAGAGCTCTACAGGTGAGAAACTAACGCTTCGTGGTTAGGGCTCTACAGGTGATAAACTAACTCCGTAGTTAGAGCCTACAGGTGATAAACTAACTGTAGTTAGAGCTACAGGTGATAAACTAACTGTAGTTAGAGCTCTACAGGGATAAACTAACGCCTGTAGTTAACGCCTACAGGTGAGAAACTAACGCTTCGTAGTTAGAGCTCTACAGGTATAACCAACGCTGTAGTTAACGCTTCTACAGGTGAGAAACAACCTTGGTTAGAGCTCTACAGGTAAAGTTGGTTGTATCTGAAGAAGGTGTGTAGATCTCCCCGCTGGAGGCTCGGAGAGGATCTCTGATCTGGTCCTGGGAGAAGTCTGAAGAAGGAGGTGACTGCCCGGAGACCGAGGTAATTTACTGTCTGTTGAAATATAAACACGCTCTGTCTACCCATCTCGATCCTGTGTTGGGTGATAGGATATACGGTATGAGAGGTATGATAACCTTCACCAAACATCACTTCTGTGTCGCTAGTATGACTCCATAAGCAGCCTAGCTCCTACCCCAGGAACTGGACCCTAAAGTTTGAAGCCCCGCTATAACGTAGGGAAGACGCAGATTTTCCCACGTGCTTGGACTCTCTCATTTAACATAAAAACACAGTTTTTATATCACAGAAAATCCATTATTTCTAAAAAACTCCGCCAGAGTGGAGATTTTGAAAACCTCGCTTCTCACGCTTGCATGTAAACTGGGAGACAACCCACTGAGAGACAGAAAGAGGTAGTTGATTGGTTGCTGTAGTTGCTATTGTCGGGATTCTGATTGGCTAAGCGGGCTTGAGCTTCGCTACACCGCCACCTACAGGTGCTAATGCAAGCTTTAACTGCATTGACGCATTTATACACGGTACATATAAATCTAACACTTTTCTGAAAACGGAGAGGTTGAAATGTCCTCATATGAAAATAGCCGCCACGTAAACGTAAGTATGATTCATGGATCAGGGAGTGTCTCCACGCAGAGCTCGCCACTGTAGTGGCCTGGAATTAAAATTACAGAACAATCTACAGACCTGTTATACTCCAGTGTGTGTGTGTGTGTGTGTGTGGTAGATGAAAGGAGAGAGTGGTTATCTTCAGAGTGAGTAGTGACCTAGAGTCATAGTGAGAGAATCCAAAGAGTCTCCCCTGTTCTTTCTCTGACCAGGAGAAGTTACCCCTCTCCCTGATCTCATGGTGTTGATGGAGAAGGAGAACCAGGAGAAGTTAACCCTCTCCCTTGATCTCATGGTGCTATGGAGAAGGGAGAATCCAGGAAATGAGTCATGTAGTTAAATGTTTCCAGGGGTGAGGTCAGGCTACGGGCGTAGGGGTCGGGATCTCGCACTCTACGCACTGGGGTCATGATTTAACACCAAAGCATAAATCACGTTTTAACCCTGTAGAGGCTTTAGAAAGGGTCCGATTAGGGTAGACCAGATGGTGACGTGTGGCTTCATTTGGTTACATTCAGACCTCGCAACCAAACCAAAACCAGATAAATGGGTTAGGGTCATTCAGACCTGCTAACCAAACCAAAACCAGATAAATGGGTAGGTCATTCAGACCTGACAACCAAACTAAACTAGATAAATGGGTTAGGGTCATTCAGACCTGGCTAACCAAAACCAAAACCAGATAAATGGGTTAGGGTCATTCAGACTGCATAACCAAACTAAAACCAGATAAATGCTTTTAAAACATGACTTAATCATCTTAATTCAATCTACTTTCTGTTTCTCTCCCTCCTTTCTTTCTTCCCCGGCTGCAATAGGAAACGCTGATGTGGACTTCATCTTTTGAAACATTCTTGATATCGTAGGATATTTTTGTGTGTGATTTAAAATATTTCAGTCTGTTAAACAAGGACAGAGCAGATGGTAATGTTTTTTCTCTCTCTCCCTCTGTTTTTTCCTCTCTTTAGCTGCAGAGCAGCTAGCATAAGAGTTTGAGTTTTTCAGGAGGATTACACCAGCTGTATGGTGGAGTTCTGGTCCCGGGTTCTACGCCTGCTGTGGAGTACCAGAGTCTCTGTCAGAAGGCTTGGTTCACTGTAGCCCAAACACACACACATGGCTGTCGTGAAGAAGAGTTAGGCTCTTATTCTGAAAATATTCACACACATGGCCTGTCTACAAGAAGGTTAGGGCTCTTTATTCTGAAAATATTCACACACATGCCCGCTGGTGAAGAAGGTTAGGCTCACTTAAAAAATATTCACACACATGGCCTGCTGCTGAAGGTTAGGCTCTTAGTCCTTAACTCTTCATAGATTAGCTGAATCAGCAAACATGTTTTAACGAGCCTTGGGAAACAGACAACTAGAGCCCAAAACTAAGAAATAAGAAACTTAGAGGTGTGTAGGGCTTTGTAGGTGCTGCTGCTTTGTTTTGTTGTGGGATCACCTGAACGTCCTATGAAGGTAACCTTTTAGAGGAGGAGACTAACTTACCAAGGTAACTCACACCTTTAACTCAACCTCATCCCCAAACTTTTAGTTGTACCTTTTTAATTCTTTAACCAACCCACTCCCAAATCTAGTACCTTAAGCAACTGACCCCAAACCTTAGCTGTACCATTAAGCTTCATACATTTGATGTGGACTTTAACTTTGCTTTTTCTGCTTTGACCTTGATTTTTTTGTGCTTCTTTCTGTTCTTGACCCATTTAGGAAGACATGTAGACAGGGTTCTGTGAGTCCTAGCCCTGAGGTTAATGCCTGTAGCTGGTCAGTGCTGCCTGTCAGTGATGCTGTTCTGGAGAGATGGCATAGAGATGGAGAAAGCTCTTGGAACACCTTCAGTCACCGAGAGCGAGCATGAAACCTGGGAGGTTCATGAACTGTCCAATCCATTAGTAGGGTTTCTACGTAAGCCTATTCATATTATATTATTATGTGAGCTTTATTAAGCTTTAAGAGAGTATACAGTGGTGCCAGCACAACAACTGACTAACAAGAGGAATAAAAAAATCACTTTGAAATCATCTTTAGGTCTTAATTTAAAAATGAGGGAAAAATACAACCTTTAAGGTCACTCAATTTCCTTCTGTAGTGAGTGAATAATGTACCAATAAATAAATAAATGTTCTTTCCTAAAATACAGAGTACCCCCCCAAATCCATAGAAAGATAGTATAGCCCCCCATCATTATACCCTTCACCATACCCCCTACATGTGATACCCTTCACCAACCCCCTCATCATCACATACTCTCACCATAACCCCCACCACTCTACCTATACCCCCCATCATCACATACCTCTTCACCATACCCCATCATCACACATACCCCTTTCACCAACCCCCACACATACCTTCAACCAACCCCACACACACACCCTTCACCAACCCCCCACACACAACCTTACAACCCCATCATCACATACCCTCACCAACCCCCACACCAACTCACCAACCCCCACCATCTACCCTTCACCATACCCCCATACACACACCCCATCAATACACCTCCACATCATCACATACCCTTACCAATCCCACATCATCACATACCCCTTCACCATACCCCCCATCATCACATACCCTTCACCATACCCCCACCCCATCACATACCTCACCATACCCCCTCACATCATCACATACCCTTCACCATACCCCCCACACATCAACATACCCTTCTTCACCATACCCCCAACCACTCACTATAACTCCCATCATCATCACAACCCTTCACCATACTCCCCCATCATACACTTATACCTTCAACATACCCCATCATCATTACATACCTTTACCATATCCCACACACTACCACAACCTCTCACCAACCCCACACACATCACTACCCTTCACCATACCCCCCATCACCACACACCCTTATCATACCCCCCATCATCACATAACCCTTCACCATATACCCCCACATCATCACATACCCTTCAATACCCCCATCATCACATACCCTTCACCAAGCACCCATCATCACACATACCCTTCACCTATACCCCTAACATCACCAATATCACCTTCACCATACCCCCACATCATCACATACCCTTCACCATACCCCCCATCATCACCACACACCCTTCAATACACTCTATCATCATCACATACCCTTCACCATACCCCCCATCATCATCACATACCAACTCACCACATCACTCCACTCATACACTACTTACCCACACTCTACACCTACTTCCCACACTCCACCACACACCACACACCACACACCACCACTACTACCCCACCACCACACAACCACCTACACTACTTATCTACCTTACTCCTCTAATTTATTTCTCACATCCTATACACCTTACCTTATCACATACCACCCCACATATCACATATAACTTTCTTTTTATCTATTTTTATTATTACTTTTTTTTTATACTTAATGTCACATTTTTATACATTACCATATATATTATATATTAATTATTATTTTTACAGTTATATATCTATATTTAATATATACACCTATTATTATTATTATTATTATTTTTATACCTTATTATTATTACCTTACACACCACACACACAACCATACCACACCAACATACCCCCACAAACATAACCCACATCATACCCTTCATCATACCCCACCATCATCACATACCCTTCACCATACCCCCCACATCACATCACACACCCTTCTACCTATACCCCCCACATCATCACATACCCTCTTCACCTATATCCCCCATTATCACATACCCTTTCACCAATCTACACATCATCATCACATACCCTTTAATTATACCCCATCATCATCACATACCCCTCACCATACCCCCACATCACACCCCTACTTACCCCCCACATCACACATACCTCACCATACACCCCTCATCATCACATACCCTTCACCATACCCCCCACATCATCACATACCCTTCTAATATACCCTACACACATTACATACCCACTATACCCTCACACAACACTATCCCCTCACACATACCTCACTTCTATCATATACCTATTACACATACTCACTTATACTCTACAATTACATACTCTTCTACTATACCCTAATACATACCTAAACATCTCAACATAATCTTAATTATATCTATTACATACATACTCTAATATACCTCTATACCACATACCCTAATATACACATACTTACTATACCCTATCATATACCTTCTAATTATACCTACATAATACTATACTTAATTACATACACTTATACCTCTCTACACATACTTTCATCATACTTAATTACTTCACTATATACCTTATCACATACCTTTTCACTCCCATCACATACCTCACCCATAACCCCATCACACATACCCTCACCCCAATTCACACATACCCTACCCCCACCCCATACCCTCAACTATACCCCCATCACACCATACCCTCACCATACCCCCATCACATACCCTTCACCACTATACCCCCATCATCACATACCCTTCACCATACCCCCATACCCTCACCCCATACCCCCATCACCCCATACCTCACCACCATCACACATACCCTCACCATACCCCCACACATACCCTACCATACCCCCCACAACACCATACCCCCACACATACCCCACCAACCCCCCCCACACACACAACCCATCACATAAATTTTCCACACACACATACCCCACTCCCCACATCATCATCACATACCCTTTCACCATACCCCCATCATCATATTACCCCTATCATATACCTCTTCTATCATAATTCCCCAATCATCACCACCCTTTCACCATATACCCCACATCACACATACCCTCACCTCCCCATATCACATACCTCACCATAACCCCCATCATCACATACCCTCACTATACCCTCACATCATCACATACTTCACCATATACCCCCAACTACTCCATACCTCACTTACCCCCCATACACATACCCTCACCATAACCCCTAATCATCACATACCCTTTCACCATACCCCATCATCACATACCTTTCAATTATACCCTCCTACATCACACCACATATACCATACCCCCACAAAATACCCATCACATACCCTTTCACCATACCCCCCATCATCACATACCCTTCACCATACCCCCACTCTATCATCACATACCCCTTCACCTATACCCCCCCATCATCACATACCCTTCTAACACACATACCCCCACATCATCACATACCTCACCATTCTTCACCCCATACCCCTACACACACACAACCCCTCAAAACCCCCCATCACACACTAACCTCACCATATTACACACACATACTCACCATACCCCCAATACACACAACCCCAATACCATACCCCCACACACATACAACCCCACTATACCCTATCACACAACCCCACCATACCCCCACACACACATACCCTCACCATATACCCCCACACACATACCCTCACTATACCCTACACACACACATACCCTCCACCATACTCTACATCACACATATAAAACCATACCCCATCACACATACCCTCACCATACCCCCACACACACATACCCTTCACTCATACCACATCACACATACCCCTTTCACCTATACCCTACATCACACATACCCTCACCATACCCCACACACATACCTCACCATACTTATCACATAAACCCTCTACATACCCTCTATCATCACACATACCCTCACCTATACCCCTACACACAACCCCTCACCATACCCCCACACACATACCCTACATACCCCTCTATCACACATACCCTTTCACATACCCCCACACACATACCCTCACCATACCCCCACACACACATACCCTCACATACCCCCACACACACATACCCCAATACATACCCCTACACAACACATACCCTCACCATACCCCCCACACACACATACCCCACCATACCCCCCATCACACATACCCCTCATACCCCCACACACATACCCTCATCATAATCCATCACACACATACCCTCACCATACCCCCACACACACATACCCTCAAATACCCCTATCACAATACCCTTCACCATACCCCTCATCATCACACATACCACTCCATATACTACCTCACACATACACAACCCCCCATCACACAACCCCACCATACCCCCCACACACACATACCCTCACCATACCCCCACACACACATACCCCTTTACCACACCCCCACACACATACCCTCACCATACCCCCCACACACATAATCACCATACCCCCCACACACATACCCCTCACCATACCTCTACTCATCATCACACTTCACCATACCCCCACACACACATACCACCATACCCCCACACACATACCCCACCATATACCCCCACACACATAAACACTATACCCTACACACACATACCCTCACCATACCCTCTACACACACATACCCCACTATACCCCCACACACATACCTTTCAATTATAATACAATACATCACCATAACATACACATACTCACTATACCCTAAATCACACATACCTACCCCCCACACTACACACATACCCTTCACCATACCCCCCCATACACAACCCTCACCATAACCCCACACACATACCCACTATACCCTACATCACACATACCACTATACCCCAAATCACAACATACCTTTCAAATACCCCCCATAACAACCCTCACCATAACCCCCACACACATACCCTCACTATACCCCCCATCACATACATACCCTCACCATACCCCCACACACACATACCCACCATACCCCACATCACACATACCTCACCATACTCCCATCACACATAAATCACTATACCCCCTACACACATACCCTCACATACCCCCACACACATACCTTTCAATTATACCCCCATCACATACAAACAATCCCCCACATCACACATACCTCACCCATACTTATCATCACACTCTCACCATACCCTCATCACACACATACCTCACCATACAAACAACCACAACACACACACACACACATAGCCAAAACAAATACCACTACATCTATAGTATTACCCCACCAAGTAATGAAACGACAGCAGAAAGGAGGACCAATAACACAAACGTAAAGTGACAACTACACTCATTGTTCACGGCTCCAACCCCATAAACGCTCAGCAAGACACACGCAGCCTACCACCATAGAAAAGAGGCAAACCAAAAACCATGACTCACCCTAAAAGAAGACGAAGAGGGAAGGCAGTAGGCACAACACAAACAAACCTATACACAACCACACAGCCAAGCAGAAACCCGAGAGGGAGACGCACACCCTACACCAAAAAACAAAACACACACACAAAGAACGGAAGAACGGTAAATATACAAATGTAGGACACCGGTGCAGGGAGGAACACAGAAGTAGCTTAACAGCAGCAGTGGGGCTAGGCACATACCACACAATGGCAAACCTATAAACTACCCAAGTGAACAACCAACTCACACACACACACACAAACACACGAAACACACACACACACACACCAGTGACACAATACACACACTCACTGCATATACACCACACACAGAGACACAACACACAACACACACACACACACACACACACACACAACCCAACAGACACACACACACGCAGAGACAACAGATGCAACATAGAGGGGAACACACACATAAGATATGAGACTAGACATCGCCTTTAGATTTTGGATACGTAATGCTATGACATATGTTGTTCCTGGTTGTAAAGGCTGCTACAGTAAAGTGAGCATACCGACAGGTGGGGAACACCACAGGCCTCACTGGAGCACAGGTACATCAGCCGAGCAGTATGTCACATACACATACATGTATTTTAAATATATGCAATATCTACATAATAAATACCTTTTTCCAACTCTAAAGGACAAGTCAACATTTGTTTTATCTAAAAGATAGTCTCTGTTTGTTCCTTCACTTCAATTTTATTGCTGCAGACTGAACAACATATATCATGCATCACACTTCATCTAAAATACAGTATGCCACTTAAACCATCATCAAGACAATCACCACACCCCCACCACCACACACCTCTACCATACAAACAACTCACAACACACACACACACACAGTAGCCTAAGAACAGAATATACATATATATATGACCACTCGCATACTCTGCTTTACCCCCCTACCCAAGTAATGGTCTATAACGTGGGAACAAGTACAGTCACATGAAGTGCAGTGAGAGGAACCTATCAGGACCTCATACTGAAACGCAGCGGACAGACTTAAGAGCACTTCAGTTCTACCCGTGGTCCGCCTCCCAACCTCGTTGTTTGTGAGAGACGCCTGTGGTGGACCGATTGGCAACACTGACACACGCAGGTCACAAGGCCGCTTGCATCATCACAACATTTCGCCTAGTTCGCGGATAAAGGACGGCCGAAACCGGCACGTTCTTGGCCATTCATTGCGGTCAATACGTGCACCCAATGAGTTGGAAGACCGAGAGAGGGAAGTCGCAGTGATACACGTGATCGAGGACATCCAGAACAAACTGCAGGACACCGGTAACCCGCTGGCAGCCAAGGAGATGGCCCCAAGGAGAGAGATGGACCGGAGACGGACGAGGTCGGAGGAGACGCGACACTCACACCTGGTGGGAGAGAAACAACAAGCAACACACACACACACACTGTCCCATTCTGACACGACCCAGGAAACATAGGTCCCGGAAAAGAGCCAAAGCAGCCAGTGGACCTGCTTGACCCTTTCCTGAGTGTGGGTGTCTGGCAGGTGCAGTGTGAACATCGCAGGATCAGCCTGCTGTCTCAGCTGCAGCAGCTCGGCTGTTTCGTCGCCTGTCAGGCCGCCTGTCACATGACCATGACCAGAGCTGTTCTGCAGAGACCTGCTGACCCTGCAGAAACTCTACCCATGCCTTCGAGACAACGACCTCTCACTCACACACACACACACACGAGAGACACACACATAGACACACACAAGCGGAAACATAAGACACACACACACTTAGTGACACATACACACACACTCCACGATACACACCACACACAGAGACATACACACACACACACACACACACACACACACACACATAGAGACCCATACAGACACACACACACACGAGACACACATACAGACGATACATAGAGCTGGCAATATATCAATACACGATACGCGGGAAGAGACAGACATCGCCTTAGAGATACGTATATCATAATAATAAGGACATAAGTGTCGTCCTTGGTTGTGGGGCGTTTTACAGTAAAGGAGTCAGTTCGACAGGGGGGGAACAACAGGCCTCATCGATACATATCACACGATACAGTCACGACACATATAAGTGATGAAACATATGCAATACCCTCATATATGCGTAACACACCCAACTCTAAAGGACAATGTCAACATGTTATCTAAAAGATAAACGGCCTCTCAATTTCAATATGCTGCAGACTAATTAACATATATACATAAAAGACTATACCAGCCTGTGTACGACATAGTAGCAAAAATATCAGCGATACTATGCTGTATCGATATTTTTCCCCACCCTAGTTCTGACCTTACCAGACTGTCGTAGCTGTTCTATTATTCACCTTTACACACTTAGTCATTATATCCACATTACTGGTGATTATTTATCTAAACTCTCATTGTGTAAATATTTTGTGAAAGCACCGATGGTCAACTCTACAATATCGTTACGGTATCGATATCGAGGTCATTGGTCAAAAATATCATGGTATTTGATTTTCTCCGTATCGCCCAGCCCTAACACACATATACACTCAACTAAAGGATTATTAGGAACACCCTACTAATACCGTGTTTGACCCCCTTTCTCCTTCAGAACTGCCTTAATTCTTGGTGGCATTGATTCAACAAGGTGCTGGAAGCATTCTTTAGAAATGTTGGCCCATATTGAGAGGATGGCATCTTGCAGTTGATGGAGATTTTGGGAGGCAAGCACCAGGGCGCACGCTCCGTTCCACAACATCCCAAAGATGTTCTATTGGGTTGAGATCTGGTGACTGTGGGGGCCATTTTAGTACAGTGAACTCATTGTCATGTTCAATAAACCAATTTGAAATGATTGGAGCTTTGTGACATGGTGCATTATCCTGCTGGAAGTAGCCATCAGAGGATGGGTACATGGTGGTCATAAAGGGATGGACGTGGTCAGAAACAATGCTCAGGTAGGCTGGGGCATTTAAATGATGCCCAATTGGTATTAAGGGGCTTAAAGTGTGCCAAGAAAACATCCACCACACCATTACACCACCACCAGGATTGCAGCATACTGGATGTTTTTCCTTTTTCAGACCATTCTTTGTAAACCCTAGAAATGGTTGTGGGTGAGAATCCCAGTAACTGAGCAGACCAGCCCGTCTGGCAGCAACAACCATGCCATGCTCAAAGTTGCTTAGATCACCTTTCTTTCCCATTCTGACATTCAGTTTGGAGTTCAGGAGATTGTCTAGACCTGGACCACACCCCTAAATGCATTGAAGCAGCTGCCATGTGATTGGCTGATTAGGTAATTGCATTAACGAAAAATCTTACAGGTGTTCCTAATAATCCTTTAGGTGAGTGTATACCCAGATTGTTCGTCATGATGTAAAGTTGAAGATAAGTGCACCCTCTGCTGGACTTCATGTTAAACTACTTCAAAGACTGAAGGAGGGATTCACCACACTTACTCCTGATTTCCACTAGATGCATAAGGCTGCTGACCGGCTCCGCTGCGTGTCTGCTGCCTGCTCCGCCGTCCATCAACACCCACCAGGTCCGGATTTGTCGCGAATTCACATAGAATAGAACCACCAAACCACCAGCAGTTAGTTTCCATCCAGAGGAGGAGAGGGGGAACAGCTCTGTACTAGGTGTAGTGCAGGGAGATATGATCCACCGTGAGCACGCTGGATTTTATTTAGAAAATTAACCGGATGTTTTATTTTGCTTCTGTGCTCCACTTCCTGTCCCGTGTGCTGATTGCTGCGGAGCTCTCTGGAGTCCCGCAAAAATAGAAGCTCTGCCTATCTGCTCCAGAGGGCTGCGGACCGCCGGAGCAGTGCTGGAGTCGGAACGCAGCCGTTATGCAGCCAGTGGAAATGCACACATTATACACACAATGCACACACTGACTTTAATGGAAACCTTACGACTCCACCGCTGTTTCAGAGCCATTACGCATCCAGTAGAAATCCGGGGTTAGTGGTTGATACCCTAACCAGTGCTATTACCCAGTCCTTGATTCTCTACCATGGTGCAAAACTAAACAATATAACCATGTTTGTACACTCCTTCATTAGACACATCTGACCAAACACAGCAACCGTTAATAAAAGAACAAAGAAACCTCTCGTAACATGATCGTGTGTGTGTGTGTGTGTGTGTGTGTGTGTGTGTGTGTGTGTGTGTGTGTGTGTGTGTGTGTGTGTGTGTGTGTGTGACTCAGGTGTTTCTGGGTGGAGGCTCTCAGCTGCTGCAGCTCCAACAGGATCTGATTCCTCGCTGCTCCGGCCTCCTGTCGTCTTATTATCTCCTCAAACACATCAGCCAGAGCCTTGCCTCCTCTGTGCCCATGGACATCATGTGAGTACACAACAACAACTACACACAACAGGTGCAGTGTTTCCCCAGATCAGGAACTGGATCCACGGCACAGCTCTTATTTGAACAGAAAATACATCTCTTTTAAAGCTGGTTCTCCTGTTATTTCCTAAAAGTTTAGTCTGACACACGGAGCTCAGCTGACATGTTGATGTTGACGTGTTGATGCCGACGTGTTGATGTCGACGTGTTGATGCTGAGAGTATGAGAAACTTTGACACGTGTTTAAAGATGTTTTCTGACCTTTGACCTTCTAGAGACGCTAACCTGCAGCACCTCACCGTGTTGCAGCTGTCAGACACTCCGGCTCAGTCCTGCAACAGATCAGGTCAGATAACCTGTCTGTCTCTCTAACCTCTCTGTCTCTCTGTAACCTGTCTGTCTCTGTCTCAGTCCTGCAACAGATCAGGTCAGATAACCTGTCTGTCTCTCTAACCTCTCTGTCTCTCTGTAACCTGTCTGTCTCTGTCTCAGTCCTGCAACAGATCAGGTCAGATTCTTCTCTGTCTCTCTAACCTGTCTCTCTCTGTCTCTCTGTAACCTCTCTGTCTCTGTAACCTGTCTGTCTCTCTAACCTGTCT
The DNA here is from genome assembly GCF_010015445.1 of Perca fluviatilis. Lineage (NCBI taxonomy): Eukaryota > Metazoa > Chordata > Actinopteri > Perciformes > Percidae > Perca > Perca fluviatilis. The sequence continues at coordinate 314,039 of NC_053119.1, forward strand.
GTCTGTCTCTCTCTCAGTGCTGAGTCCTCAGACGGTGGTGGAGCTCTTCTATCAGACTGTAGGCAGGAAGGTGATCATCTCTCAGATGTACAGTCAGCAGCAGCATCAGGGGAACTCTCTGCTGCTCTGGACTCAGAGCATCTCCAACGTGGTCAACCTGCTGGCTCAGCTGCTGTATCCTTTATAACACAGACACACACACACACTCAGACACACACATGTACATGCGCACACACACTCAGACAGACAGACAGACCGACTCACACACTGAGACACACACACACATGTATACACAGACACAATAAGTGTGTGTTGAGTCTTAACCGATGTGTCCCAGTTGGCCCAGTAATCCTGGTTTCCAGTTCCCCGAGTGTCTGATGGCCAACTGTCAGTACACACAGCTGCAGGTGGGTTTCCCTGTATCTGTTAGCCTGGTCCTACCAGACTCTGGTACACTAGCCTGGTCCTACCAGACTCTGGTACACTAGCCTGGTCCTACCAGACTTTGGTACACTAGCCTGGTCCTACCAGACTCTGGTCCTGGTCCTACCAGACTCTGGTACACTAGCCCGGTATTTTCTGACCTGGACTATGAATCAGATGCGGAGCTTTGAGTGAAACATTTGGGAATCTGCTTTAAACGTTAGGTCTCTGCAGTTCACATGTTGCTAAATCTGCAGCCTCTGATTGGAGGAGAGCTCACGCACGCTGTCCACTGTGTCCCCCTGCAGGAATACGTGCGTCTGATTGGTCCGTGGTGTCAGGTGAACATCGGCTCGTGTCGCTTCATGCTGGGTCAGTGTTACCTGGCCAACGGGGAGGGACAGAAGGTCAGTGTCCTGAATATATATATATCGCCACTTTAATCTGTCAGCCGCTCTGTTTACATCCCCTCATCTTCTTCTTCTGTTGTTTCTTCTTCAGGCTCTGCAGTGTTTCCAGGAAGCAGCGACGGAGGTGGAGAAGGAGGACTTCCTGTTGAGACTGACAGGCAGCGAGGACGAAGACGCTGCTTCCACGCCCAGATTACAGTACTACAACAAGGTATTACAGTACTACAACAGGGTATTACAGTACTACAACAAGGTATTACAATATTACAACCAGTGTTGGGGAAGTTACTTTTAAAAAGTAGTGTTTGCTCGTTACTCGTTACTTCTTTAAGTAATCCTTTACTTAGTTACTCCCTATGGAGAGTAACTTTTTACTTTACTCGTTACTTTTATGTTACTTTTAAAAGCAGGCGTCTCTGGCAGAGACTGAAGGTAATTATACCAAAACTATCTTTGACCATGAAGCCAATCTCTGGTTTATCAGTGAAGTGTCTGAACTCGGCTACGCTGCAGATTCTCTCCTCACAGAGTGACGGCTGATTCATTATGAACGAGTCCAGCGCCGGTTGAATGCACATCGGCAGGTCATCGGTGTTACACGGTGTTAATGTGTAATGTCCATATCTACTTGTAGTACCGGTCGCGCAGCCACGATGGTCCGTGCGTAGACACATGCAGCCTCTTTTCTGGAAGAGAAACTTTTCTGTGTCCGTGCGACCGGCACAAGTCCCCAGCGCTCCGCTGCGTGTAGTCTAGTCTATGTATGAGCCTATCTCCACCGCTGTGTGTAGTCTAGTCTATGTATGAGCCCATCTCATCACTGTGTGTAGCCTAGTCTATGTATGAGCCCATCTCCACCACTGTGTGTAGCCTAGTCTATGTATGAGTCTATGTATTGAGCCCAAAACGCCCTCAAAAGTTAGCGTTGGCTGCAGCATTGCTCCGCTACTACCAGCCTCTGTCATGTACCATGTGGAGCTTGTGAGCACACAGCTCAGAAGGCAGTGTGTCACTGTCAAATCTGTCCCTGGGAAAAGTAACATTGCGCCAAATTGAAAAAGGAACTACGTTTCGTTACCAAGTTTTCAGTAGTAAAGCGTTACTTTACTTTATCCGAAAAAAGTAGTTACGTTACTGTAATGCATTACTCCCAACACTGATTACAACAAGGTATTACAATACTACAACAATATTAGAAAACTACAATAAGGTATTATAGAGCTACAACAAGGTGTGTGTGTGTGTGTGTGTGTGTGTGTGTGTGTGTGTGTGTGCTGGCGCCTCCCGGAGGATGTGGTCTCCCTGAACTTGTCATCCAGTTGGTTTCATTATCACCGAATGCCACCAACAGTCAGGTAACAGCTGCATCACAAATACGATCTTCGGTCCAGATGGTACCAGATGTTACTTAGATGCTCTCAGATTAAGTACCTTTTTGTGATGTTAAACTTGATGGTACTAGATGGAACAGATGTTACTAGATGGTACCAGATGTTAAACCTGATGTTTCTAGATGGTACCAGATGTTTCTAGATGGTACCAGATGTTACTAGATGGTACCAGATGTTAAACCTGATGTTTCTAGATGGTACCAGATGTTACCAGATGGTACCAGATGTTAAACCTGATGGTACTAGATGGTACCAGATGTTTCTAGGATGGTACCAGATGTTACTAGATGGTACCAGATGTTAAACCTGATGTTTCTAGATGGTACCAGATGTTTCTAGATGGTACCTTAGATGAACGCACCAGATGTTAAACCTGGAGAGCTTATCATTGCCTTTTAAGTAAAACTAATGAAGTCAGAATTGGTTAACTTTCTATTGCCACATCTTTATAAATAGTGCTCAGCATACTATGACCCCATGCTGAAGTTGACTAAAAGAGAATGTTTTAAAATCATCTTTGGAAATTGATCTTAATGCCTTAATTAAAAAATGAGGATAAATCCAACCTTTAAATCACCAATTATCTTAGTGAATGAATAATGTATCGAAATAAATAAATAGTTCTCCTTCACCATACCCCCCATCATCATATGCCATCAACACCAACAACAACAAATTCTTCACCATAATGAGATTGGCTTTGTTTTGAGCTTCTGGTACCCCCCAGGTGAGCATGGGCCCTACTACTGTAAGTACAGCTACAGTCAGTGTCTGCTCCAAGAATTGACATGCCGCGTTTGACTGATCTGGATAGGGCCCTTGCGATAGGGCAACTTCAAGCTGGTGTTCTGCAAAACCAAGTTAGGGCATTATTGCTGCACCGATAGAGTAACACCTTTTTGGTGGAGGCAGCGTGATGGTGTGGGGCGGCATCTCCCTCACTGGAAAAACGAGGCTTGTCATCATTAGAGGCAATCTCAATGCAGAGAGATATAGAGATGAGATTCTGCAACCAGCGGCCATCCCATATCTCCACAGTCTGGGACCGAACTCTCTCCTCCAAGATGACCACGCTGGCCCCCACAGGGCGGGGCTTATCAGAGACTACCTCCAGAATGTGGGAGTGGAGAGGAGGGATGGACTGCCAGCAGTCCTGACCTCAACCCCATTGAACACTTGTGGGATCAGCTCAGGCGTGCTGTTGGTGCCGGAGTGACCAACACAACCACGTTGGCTGACTTGCGACAGATGCATTTTGAAGAATGGGATGCCATCCCACAGCAGTGTGTGACCAGGCTGGTGACCAGCTTGAGTAGGAGGTGCCATGCTGGTGACCAGCTTGAGGAGGAGGTGCCAGGCTGGTGACCAGCATGAGGAGGAGGTGCCAGGCTGTTGTGGCTGTGTATGGTTCTTCCGCACGCTACTGAGGCTCCTGGTTGTGAAATGAATAAATTGTTAAATTGCCAATATGTCTTGTTTCTTCAAACTCCAATCATCCAATCCACCAAACACCAAACGAGTCAATGGCAGAATAAGTTGTTTGGCATTGGCAGAGAAGATTTGGCAAATTTTTCATGGGCGCAACCCACATACTCAGCGCTGCTGCTCATCCCACTAATGCATGTTCCTTACCAATGGGGCTCCATTTGAAAGGGAACTAAACAGGCTTTCCAACGGTATAAGATTTATTGCCAAAAAGCATTGTTACCACAGAGAAATAATCTACCAAACACACATTTCCTTATTTTTGTGCTAAGTTTATATAGAACCGTGACTACAACATGTACATCTACACAGATATCTATATTATACTAATATATGTATCATTTAAAGAAGTGAAAGGGTGTAAAGACACTTGGGTACCGATACCGTGACTTTGGTTCTGGTTCCTAAACAAAACCAATTTTATAAAACAAAAAGAAATGACAACATTACAGCTCAAGTGTTTGTGTTCAGCTTCTACTAGTTAAAGATGAATAAATATTCATTCAGAGTATTAACACTGATTTTTGTCGTTTCCCAGGCAACTGGATTGTCTCCGTCAGCTGGTGGTGGTTCTGTGTGAACGTTCTCAGCTCCAGGATTTAGTCCAGTTCTCCTACGTCAACCTGCACGACCAGGTAATACCCCGGCCCTTTAGTCTAACCCCAACCTGTTCTACCAGGTAATACCCTGGGCCTTTAGTCTAACACCAACCTGTTCTACCAGGTAATACCCCGGCCCTTTAGTCTAACTCCTTTTTAGATATGACACGTTGTTTAATGTGCTGTGTTGCCGTCAGGTGGTCGGCATCATTGAGTCTCGGGCCAGAAGTCTGGATCTGCTGAGTCATAATTACTATGAGCTGCTGTACGCCTTCCACATCAACAGACACAACTACAGGAAAGGTACAGACAGATACAGCTACATCAACCGATACAGACACAACTATAGGTCTTTTTCACAGCAGACATGTTGACTTGTCATAGTAGGAAAAGCACAGCTGAAATTGATAACCTTAACAATGGCTCAGTTCCATCAAGTGTCCCAGTAAGATATTTCAGTGAGTCAGCATGCCCAATACCAGGACCTCTCCTAAGTGGAATGCAGCCATCATTAATGGTTTAATACCAGGACCTCTCCTAAGTGGAATGCAGCCATCAGTAATGGTTTAATACCAGGACCTCTCCTAAGTGGAATGCAGCCATCATTAATGGTTTAATACCAGGGTCTCTCCTAAGTGGAATGCAGCCATCAGTAATGGTTTAATACCAGGACCTCTCCTAAGTGGAATGCAGCCATCATTAATGGTTTAATACCAGGGTCTCTCCTAAGTGGAATGCAGCCATCAGTAATGGTTTAATACCAGGACCTCTCCTAAGTAGAATGCAGCCATCATTAATGGTTTAATACCAGGACCTCTCCTAAGTGGAATGCAGCCATCATTAATGGTTTAATACCAGGACCTCTCCTAAGTGGAATGCAGCCATCATTAATGGTTTAATACCAGGACCTCTCCTAAGTGGAATGCAGCCATCAGTAATGGTTTAATACCAGGACCTCTCCTAAGTGGAATGCAGCCATCATTAATGGTTTAATACCAGGGTCTCTCCTAAGTGGAATGCAGCCATCAGTAATGGTTTAATACCAGGACCTCTCCTAAGTGGAATGCAGCCATCAGTAATGGTTTAATACAAGGGTCTCCCCTAAGTGGAATGCAGCCATCATTAATGGTTTAATACCAGGACCTCTCCTAAGTGGAATGCAGCCATCAGTAATGGTTTAATACCAGGACCTCTCCTAAGTGGAATGCAGCCATCATTAATGGTTTAATACAAGGGTCTCTCCTAAGTGGAATGCAGCCATCATTAATGGTTTAATACCAGGGTCTCTCCTAAGTGGAATGCAGCCATCATTAATGGTTTAATACCAGGACCTCTCCTAAGTGGAATGCAGCCATCATTAATGGTTTAATACCAGGACCTCTCCTAAGTGGAATGCAGCCATCATTAATGGTTTAATACCAGGGCCTCTAAGTGGAATGCAGCCATCATTAATGGTTTAATACCAGGGCCTCTAAGTGGAATGCAGCCATCAGTAATGGTTTAATACCAGGGTCTCTCCTAAGTGGAATGCAGCCATCATTAATTGTTTAATACCAGGGTCTCTCCTAAGTGGAATGCAGCCATCATTAATGGTTTAATACCAGGACCTCTCCTAAGTGGAATGCAGCCATCATTAATGGTTTAATACCAGGACCTCTCCTAAGTGGAATGCAGCCATCATTAATGGTTTAATACCAGGACCTCTCCTAAGTGGAATGCAGCCATCATTAATGGTTTAATACCAGGGCCTCTAAGTGGAATGCAGCCATCATTAATGGTTTAATACCAGGGCCTCTAAGTGGAATGCAGCCATCAGTAATGGTTTAATACCAGGACTTCTCCTAAGTGGAATGCAGACATCAGTAATGGTTTAATACCAGGACCTCTCCTAAGTGGAATGCAGCCATCAGTAATGGTTTAATACCAGGACTTCTCCTAAGTGGAATGCAGCCATCATTAATGGTTTAATACCAGGACCTCTCCTAAGTGGAATGCAGCCATCATTAATGGTTTAATACCAGGGCCTCTAAGTGGAATGCAGCCATCATTAATGGTTTAATACCAGGGCCTCTAAGTGGAATGCAGCCATCAGTAATGGTTTAATACCAGGACTTCTCCTAAGTGGAATGCAGACATCAGTAATGGTTTAATACCAGGACTTCTCCTAAGTGGAATGCAGCCATCATTAATGGTTTAATACCAGGGCCTCTAAGTGGAATGCAGCCATCAGTAATGGTTTAATACCAGGACTTCTCCTAAGTGGAATGCAGCCATCATTAATGGTTTAATACCAGGGCCTCTAAGTGGAATGCAGCCATCAGTAATGGTTTAATACCAGGACTTCTCCTAAGTGGAATGCAGCCATCAGTAATGGTTTAATACCAGGACTTCTCCTAAGTGGAATGCAGACATCAGTAATGGTTTAATACCAGGACTTCTCCTAAGTGGAATGCAGCCATCATTAATGGTTTAATACCAGGGCCTCTAAGTGGAATGCAGCCATCATTAATGGTTTAATACCAGGACCTCTCCTAAGTGGAATGGAATGTAGGGCTACAGGCACACAGCTAAAGGAAGGGTAGAGCTATAGACACATAAGGTGTTTGTGTATATAACTCTGTGTGTATAACTCTGTGTGTGTGTTCGTGTTCGTGTTCAGCGGGGACCGTGATGTTTGAGTTGGGGATGCGTCTGGGCAGAGAGGTGCGGACTCGTCTGGGTCTCCAGAAACAGGTCAACTGTTACCTGGCTGCTCTAAACTGTCTCCGCCTCATCAGACCTGAATACGCTTGGATTGTCCAGCCAGCTGCTGGAGCCACGGTAACACACACAGAGACACACACACACACACACTCTGATAGAGATACACTCACACACACACATACATGCACGCACACACACAGAGATACACACACACACACACGCACACGCACAGAGATACACTTACACACACACAGAGACAGATGGATATATATGTGTGTGTGTGTGTATGTATGTATGTATGTATGTATGTATGTGTATATATACATACATACATACATACATACATACATATTGATGTATTGAGACCGATCCATGATCCCTGGTATGCGATAAATAGGCCAAACACCACAGTATGAGAAACATCATCATAACATGATTTTTGCACCACCACGCTTTACTGTCTTCACAGTACTGTGGCTAGAATTCAGGGCATGGGGGTCGTCGGACAAACTGTCTGCGGCCCCTAGACCCAAAAATTAAAAAAAATTTCTCATCAGTCCACAGAATTCTCGTTTGGCCAGTCAATGTGTCCTTTGGCAAATTTCAACCTATTCAGTACATGTCTTTCAGCAATGGGACTCTGCGGGGGCTTCTAGCTGATAGCTTAGCTTCACATAGCCTTCTTCTGATCGTAACTGTACTCACGGATAACTTGTAGTCTTCTTTGATGTTCCTGGAGCTGACCATTGGTTGAGCCTTTGACATTTTGGCTATTCTTGGATCCATTCGAATGGTAGTTGACCGTTTTTTCCCACGTCGTTCAGGCTCTGGATGCCATTTCAAGGCATTTGAAATCATTTTGTCTGAGCAGCCTATAATTTTTTGCACTTCTTCTTTATGTTTTCCCCTCTTCAATCAACTTTTTAATCAAAGTCCGCTGTTCCTCAGAGCAATGAATGGAAAGACCCATTTTCCTGAGTATTTCAGTGTGAAATGCACTATAACCAGCATGCATTGCTTCCTTCCTTCCTTAAATGTGGGCCATAATTGACGACTGTGTCTTCACAGAATCAATCACCTCACTAAGTGAACACAACACTGCTATTATTTTGAACATGCCCCTTTCAATTACAGATTCAATTACACAGAATGAGCAGCATGCATATCATGACTGTTGGTCTGTTGGTTTTCTATGACTCTACAACACTTAGTAGAAAATTATTTGCCATGTAGAAAGATCACTTCTCCCAAAAAATGTGATTTATGAGGTTAGTGATGAAGACTGCTATTATTTTGAACACAACTGTATGATTGGAGATAATTCAGAGTGTTTGTGTTTCAGTACGAGCGCCCCGGAGCGTCTCCGAAGAGGAACTCTGATGGAGAGTTTTCTTCTGAACCAGGTGACTTCAACAAATACACACACACACACACCTTCACCAGCAGCCTCAACCACACACACGCGCGCGCGCACACACACACACACACACACACACACACACACACACACACACACACCTTCACCAGCAGCCTCAACCACACACACACCTTCACCAGCAGCCTCAACCACACACACACCTTCACCAGCAGCCTCAACCACACAGACACACACACACCTTCACCAGCAGCCTCAACCACACAGACACATACACAACTTCACCAGCAGCCTCAACCACACACACACACACACACACACACACAACTTCACCAGCAGCCTCAACCACACACACACACACACCGTCACCAGCAGCCTCCCTGTGCACACACACACACACACACAACTTCACCAGCAGCCTCAAACACACGCACACACATACACAACGTCACCAGTGCCCTGCCTGTGAACACACAATCATTAAAGCCATTTTAATACTAATAACATGGATCTTTTGGCACGTTTTCTACTGCTGATGACTTGCTGTCTGTGTGCTGATGACTTACTGTCTGTGTGCTGATGACTTGCTGTCTGTGTGCTGGTGACTTGCTGTCTGTGTGCTGGTGACTTGCTGTCTGTGTGCTGGTGACTTGCTGTCTGTGTCTTGATGACTTGCTGTCTGTGTGCTGATGACTTGTTGTCTGTGTGCTGATGACTTGTTGTCTGTGTGCTGATGACTTGCTGTCTGTGTGCTGATGACTTGCTGTCTGTGTGCTGATGACTTGTTGTCTGTGTGCTGGTGACTTGCTGTCTGTGTGCTGGTGACTTGCTGTCTGTGTGCTGGTGACTTGCTGTCTGTGTCTTGATGACTTGCTGTCTGTGTGCTGATGACTTGTTGTCTGTGTGCTGATGACTTGCTGTCTGTGTGCTGATGACTTGCTGTCTGTGTGCTGATGACTTGTTGTCTGTGTGCTGATGACTTGCTGTCTGTGTGCTGATGACTTGCTGTCTGCGTCGTCCTGCAGTGAAGCGTCAGGTGGACATCCTGGAACTTAAGGACCTGGAGAAGGAGTACATCCTGTCTCGCAGCCGCCTCACGCTCGCCCAGCACCACCCGCCGTCGGCCGCCATCGCCGGTACACACTGATCATTTACCTTCATCATCAGAAAGCTCTTTATTACAGAGCTGCACCATACGAGGAAAATATGTGGTGACGTTGAATATCTAGCTCTAACGTCTTGTGTGTGTGTGTGTGTGTGTGTGTGTGTGTGTGTGTGTGTGTGTGTGTGTGTGTGTGTGTGTGTGTGTGTGTAGGCAGTGCGTCCCCTGAGGAGATGGTGTCCCTGTTGGTCCAAACTGGGCTGTTTGACTCTGCTCTGTCCATCTGTCAGACCTTCAACCTGAACCTGACTTCAGTCTTCGAGGGTCTCACCTTCAAGTACGTTTACCTGCTTCATGACATCATCCGAATGAGAACCGTTCTTCAGGCGTAGCGGATTGGGTTCTAGCGTCGAATGCGTCTCAGAACCGTTCTTCAGACGCTACAGCGTCGAAGATAGCGATCTGAAACGGTTCTTCAGATGTAACAGGTCGACTTCTGCGCGTGGAGTGCGTCTGAGAACCGTTCTTCAGGCATAGCGAGACGGCTCTAGCGTTCGAGTAGCGAATTGGCTTCATAGCGTGACTTGAAACCGTTCTTCAGATGTAGTGGGCTTCACGGCGTAATGCAATGATCTGGCGTGAGGCGTGAGAACCGTTCTTCTAGATGTAGCGATTACGCGTGAATGCCAGATTGAAGCTGCGCGTCGAGATACGTCTGAGAACCGTTCTTCAAGCGCGCGATTGGTACGCAGCGTCGAATGCGTCTGAGAACCGTTCTTCAGAACGCTACGCGTCGAATGCGCTGAAAACAGTTCTTCAGGCGCAGCTGGGCGTCTGAGAACCGTTCTTCAGAGCGCGAGGCTGCTTACGCGTCGAGATGAGTGGACTTCTGCGTCGAGTACGTCTGAAACCGTTCTTCAGGCGCAGACGACTTCTGGCGTCGGATAGCGAAGTGCATTCTAGCGTGAAAACGTATGAGAACCGT
>NC_053119.1:329511-342011 GCF_010015445.1 Perca fluviatilis
TGTTGTTTATGGAGAAATAGAACCAAGGAAGCGAGTCAGGAAATGCAACGCTACCAAGCCCATAGACCGTGACCAAGCCGACGTAGCTTACATTTTAATGTTTAAATCGAGGCCTGCCACTTATCAGCCAAACAAAAAGAGGGGGCTACACAATAGCCAATCAGAAAATAGCACTATTTTATCTGGGTAAGATTTAATGCAGCAACCAATGAAAAAAGCAAAGCATACAGACACTTCCCTAAACATTAGCGCATTCAAAGACCAGAGACCCAAAGCGGGGCTCTGAGTCTATCAACAGATCTGACATCTACCGTATCAACAGAGCAATCACGTAATGCACAGCAGACTATGGTGCAGGTAGATTATTTTCTGAAATATATTGACTATTATAACTTTATTTTTCTCAAAGTATCACAACTCCAAAACTCAGATAAAACAGATATATTTTGAATGTGCACAAAGTTTTGAACATGAGCAGAAATCTTTCTCCTAACAAATCATATTATTACAGTCCAGGGGTTTATTAATTCATTAAAATGAATTAATGTATCGTGACGTGAATAATTGTCATATGCACATTTAAGGAGGGTTACTTCCTCAACAAAAGATGCAAAAAGGGGAAGAGTTAAATGATGCTAGGCTACATGTGTGCTGACTCAGATATAATTAGAAAAGTCAATCTACAGAGAATAAATGAAAGCAATACAGAATGCCTGACCTAACTGCCATATATTCCATTATGTTTTTATATTTGGATTTTAATCTATGTTTACCTTTACATAAAGATTTCCAGCATAAATTGATTCAGAAAAATGTATAAATAGGTGCATGCAAAATTCACCAGAATGCAGGAAATGAAGAAGGTTTAATGCTCCAAAATTTTCTGGGGAGGATCCCCAGACCCTCCATTATCATAAGTAACCATGCAGAAATTGAATAAATACTTTGTATTTGGTTGAATTGTCAGTGCCATGTGTCAAAATCTTTTCTTGTGTAAATCACAGGCAATTATTAACAACAAAACACTAATAATAAAATATTATGAAACACCCCTATTCCTGCGACTTGTCCAACCCGCCAACAATCTATGATCTTTTTTTTTTTTTTTGGGGGAGGTGTCACTCTTGCCTGTCTTCAAAACTTGAGAGCCCTGTCAATGGCAAAGCACTGCTACAACACACACAAGTTCACCATAATCTACTAAAGAACTACTTCCATGTCCGTTCTGCAGGTATTCAACGCTAAGTGTGAAGTGTGTCCTCATTTAGAAGAAGTCTCCCGGCTAATCCTGCCTTGTACTGACTGAAGTCAGAGAAACAGCTAGCTAGCTCATGTAGTCCTTACCTAGCTACTGAGCATGTAGTCTTACCTAGCTACTGAGCATGTAGTCTTACCTAGCTACTGAGCATGTAGTCTTACCTAGCTACTGAGCATGTAGTCTTACCTAGCTACTGAGCATGTAGTCCTTACCTAGCTACTGAGCATGTAGTCTTACCTAGCTACTGAGCATGTAGAGCATGTAGTCCTTACCTAGCTACTGAGCATGTAGTCCTTACCTAGCTACTGAGCATGTGCGACTGAAACCAAAGATGTTCCAGCAGTGAGATGTCTCACTCTGGAGCTGAAACAGAGACCTGAACACAGGGTGAAAAGAGGAGCTGCAGCAATGTGCAGTACAACCAAAATATGGTGTTTTTTGATAATTAAACCATGTAAACCTATTCTGGTACAACCTCTAAATACCATTATGAACCTGAAAATGAGCAGAATATGAGCACTTTAAACTACTTGCTATGAACAGCGCTCTGCAACATTAACACGTGACTGGATGAGACGGTGTATCGTTACTTCTGTTTCTCCGTGCTGCCTTCAGGGAAACGGGACGTCAGAGTATCACCTTAAATAAACTCCGTACTGCAGATGTCTTTCTGTAGTCCACCTTCAGAACAGCTGACCCTCGTCAATAACCTCCCCGTCACATGACGACAGTCAGATACACCGCGGCTCTCTCTTCCTAACTCCTTCAGACCTTTCCTTGGCCTCATGACGTTTACCATCGGGCTTAATGAGGGAAAGTGGTTAGGAAAGGACATAGGAGGCCAGAGGGTCAGGGATGGGATTAGGAATCTTAACTCATGCTAGATTACACCCAGTTTACAGTTGATATGTTTAAGCACCAATCAGATGGAACCTTCACTTATCTTCTTCAATCAATCAATCAAAATGTATTTATAGAGCACTTTAAAATCCAAAGAGGACACAAAGTGCTGTCCAGTAAAACAATAAAATTAATACATAAAACCCTAAATACAAAACTCACACGACCCATTTAATACAAATAAAAACAGTAACAAACCATACAATGAACCAATACGATCAATATAACCAAACATGAATTGTCAATTTCAGTTTTCCAAGGCCAAAGAATAAAGGTGGGTTTTAAGAAGAGACTTAAAAATAGACAGTGAAGATGCACGGTCCCCTTTTAGCTAGCTTTTATCAGGTGATACATTCATGTCCCAGGTGGTTCATGTCATAAAGTTTGTATTTAGTATTTAAAATAAATCTCTTAATTAAGTGGTTGTGTGTAGCTTCACAACAAAGAGGAGAGGAGAGGCGAGCTGAAAGAAGAAGTGAAGCTTTCTAGAGCTGGACTCAAACTGGCAGCCAATCATTACATCATTCTGTGTGTGTGTGTCTGTGTTTATGTCTGTGTGTGTGTGTGTGTATTCTTTTATACCTTTGTTCTTTTCTTACAGACTTTGGTCAGATTAATGTGTGTTTAAATGTTCTCTAGAAATCAACTTAGCTTACTGAAAGTTAACATAAGAAACATTTTACAGAGATATGTTGCTTATAATAATTAATCAGAAATCACAATCAACACGTGCTGTATTGTTTATGAATAATGTTTATTAAACAGACAATAGATTATAGATATAGACCAATATATAATAAGTTTATAACACTGACAACACACACACACAGACACACACACATACACACAAACAGATGCACACACATACACAGACACACATACATACAGACAGACACATAAAGTGATAGTTAACATAAAGGTAAAATGATTTGTAATAAAACTCTTAGGTGACAGTAATGTTAAAAAGTGAATTCCCAACATGTTAAACTATTAAACAAATGTCCCCTAAAAGAGCAGCCCCCCCACCCTATAATCACACACATCCACAACAACATCAAGAAAAGATCAACTAACTCAATATATATACACACAATATAATATATATATATATATATACACATACACACAACATACTAATACAGACGAGGGAACACCTGCACCCTGTCAGGATCAACGGTTACCTTCTAACATTCAAAACTTATTTAATATTATTATAATAATAATCATTGGGTATTTATTTAATATTATTATTGTCACAAACCGGCTCATGGCCTGTGGCAAAGAAATGAGGGGACACCAACAACAAGTATAGGCCAATCAAAAAGATACTTTATTATAAATCAAAACTATTAACTTTAAACAAAGAAAAAGGAATGAGGTGTGAGAATGTCATAATGTAAGGTGTCTGTAAAGTGCACGGATGAGTGAATCTGTATGGGTGTAAATGACTGAGTGGAAACTAAGTAAAACTATAAAGGAACAAACAAAACAGGTTCATACCTGGAGGAGCAGAGAGAGAAAACAGAGTGGTTAGAAGCAGCTTAAATACCCTGAGCCCAGGTGGCTCCAATCACTAACGACCCTCTGCCTGTAGGAGGAACCTCCCCTGCACTGCAGAGGTGGGGTCGTAACATTATAATAATAATCATTGGGTATTTATTTTATATTATTATAATAATAATCATTGGGTATTTATTTTATATTATAATAATAATAATCATTGGGTATTTATGTCTTATTTCCCATCATTTCTGTTTGTTGTTTCTGTAATCTCTCTCTCTGTCTTTGTGTTCTAGTTTAAATGTGTTCTCTGCATGCATGTGTCCCATCTCTTGTTTTAAAAGCCAGTGTATACCAGGCTGTATTAAAAGCCAGTGTATACCAGGCTGTATTAAAACCAATGATGAAATGATCATATATGCATATTAAGGTTGTTGTGTGAGCTGAAAGCTGTGCTCCTCTCCGTGTCCTCAGGTTCACAGCGACTACAGCAGCACAGAGCATCCAGCAGCAGGACAACTGAGCACTGAGCATCGCACTTTGAAGAAGGTGGAGTAAATCCCAAAGGGCTCCATGTACACTAACACAGTTCTCTCTGTTGAATCACACTGATAATCATCTCGGTTAGTAACTGCACACCAGTACTCCCCTGCGTCTCCACTGAGATATTAGAGATAATCAGCATACCTTCATTAGAGTACCTGCTCACTCTGCTCATGCTCTGATCAGACGTTACACTAAAGATTCTTCCCTCTGTTCGGTTCGACACGATAAACCAAACATACCACTTATCCCAATCTGTGCATCTGAGAGTGACTTCTTCTCCCTCTGAGAAGACTCTACACCTGGGGGTCCAAATTTGGGGCACACAAACAGACGGCGATACTCTAGCCTTCTCTTAGAGGCTTCACGGTAGTACTGACCTGAGTGATTTAACATTAGAGATGAAAACACCAGCGAGTAGTTTTGGTCTACTGAAGAAACAGTCTGGTTGTGTAGTTCTAGGTCAGTGTAGGGCTCCGGCTCAATCCAACGTAGTGGTCTGGTCATCCAGTGGAGTCAGTGATAGTGCACACGCAACACCAGCGGTCTCTCCCACTGAGCCGTAAGATTACCTCAGCGGTAAGAACAACTTTACAGTGTGACTGCTAACACACTGCTGTTGGTTCATCACCAGACAGTTGTACCATGTAAGGCTCTGTTGCTGTGGCGTTGGAAACCACGAAGAGCTGATGTGTTTGTCACCACTTGGTATCTTCCTCTAACATTGTCCACCACTTATATGTCGTCTTGTCCCCAAAGCTCTGCTCCATGTTTCCTCCAAGTCCTCTTTGAGCCACTGGATATCAGATTATCAGCTGCTCCCCAACATGGCATGTCCACTGTTCCTCAGAAGTCTAAGCCGATATATCTCCCTATCTGTCAAAATTTTTCCCCAATCTGTTGAAGTACAAACAGTAATAGTGAAGTTGTTGTCATGTGTCACGTTGCCCTCTAGTCCAACACTCCTCTAGGTACCGGCCAGAGTCTGAATGGATCAGGTTGAGGATGAATTGTAAGGAAATGTTCACCCACAGCGTTGACAAATTAGTTGACAAAGTGTTCTGGGTACTGAGGCTGTTGGACCCAGAAGGTCAGAGGTGACCACAGGATAACTTCTCCTCACCAACAGATCTGGAGATCAGGCAGGAGTTGGTGTTCTCGGGGGAGCTTGAAGGTGTAAGAGTCTCTCTCTTTCCCGTAGGATGATGATCCGGTTCTTGTGCATGGATGTAGTTGATGAGAGCAAACAACCCAGGAAGGAGAGCTCCTGTGACTGCAGCCATTCTGCTCTCCAAGATTGACAAACACTGACACCACTCAGCTCACCTCAGCCACCGCAACCCTCATCAGATCACCATGACCCAACCCTCATCAGCTGCTGCTCTTTATCTGGTGATATCACACATGACTTCTTTATCTCATGTCAAACGTTGCAGCATCAGCTCTCTCTGTCCAGTAATCAATGTGCTTTACAGCAGCTCTAAAACCACAGAGGCTGATGGGTCTTCTTTTACTACTACATTTCAGAGAAATATTCTACTTTTCCCGCCAGACATAAACCGCACCACTGTGGCTCCTGCCCCTTTAGTCTAACCCCTGCCTGTTCTACCAGGTAATAGCACCTGGGCTCTTTAGTCTCACACTCAACCTGTTCTCACCAGGTAATACCCCGTGCCCTTTAGCCTTAACCTCCTGTTAGATATGACACGCTAGTTTATAGTGCTGTGTTGTCATTGTGGGTGGTCGTGCATCATTAGTCTCGGCCAGAGTCTGGATCTGCCAGCCTGAGTCATAATTACTATGAGCTGCTGACTTTCACATCAACAGACACAACCACAGGGAAAGGTAATATGGCTGTGATATTGTGCTACATCAACCGAGCTTACAGACACAACTATATGTGTCTTTTTCTACAGACATGTGGACTCTGTCATAGTAGGAAACAGCCAGTGAAATTGATAACCTTAACAATGGCTCAGTTCCATCAAGTTGTCCCAAGTAAGATATTTCCAGTGAGTCAGCATGCCCAATACCAGGACCCTCCTTAATGGGAATGCAGCTCATCATTAATGGTTTAATACCAGGACCTCCCTCGTATGGAATGCAGCCATCAGTAATGGTTAGCACCAGGCTCCTCTCCTAACGTGTAATGAGCATCATTAATGGATACCAGGTTCTCCTAAGGAAGCCATCAGTAATGGTTTACCACAGACCCCCTCTAAGTGAATGCAGCCATCATTAATGGTTTAATACCAGTCTCCTAAGTGAATGCAGCCACTGACTAATGGCTTCTATCATCAGGTCTCCCTAAGTGAATGCAGCCATCGTAATGGTTTACTACCAGGGCCTCTCCTAAGTAGAATGCGCTTCATCATTAATGGTTTAATACTTCAGACCTCTCCTATGAATGCAGCCATCATTAATGGTTTAAATACCAGGACCTCTCCTAAGTGGAATGCAGCCATCATTAATGGTTTAATACCGGGGCCTCTCCTAAGGGGAATGCAAGCCATCAGTAATGGTTTAATACCAGGACCTCTCCTAAGTGGAATGCAGCCATCAGTAATGGCTTAATACCAGGCCCCTCCTAAGTGGGAATGCAGCCATCAGTAATGGTTGGTAATATTCAGGCCTCTCCTAGGGATGTGGAGCGTACCTCAGTAGTGGGTTTAATACCAGGCCTCCTAAGTGGAATGCAGCCACTGCAATGGTTTAATACAACCGCTGTCTCCCTAAGTGGAATGCAGCCATCATTAATGGTCTTAATACCAGCACCCTCTCCATGTGTGAATGCAGCCATCAGTAATGTGTTTAATACCGGTGACCTCCTAAGTGGGAATGCAGCCATCATTAATGGTTTAATACAAGGGTCTCTCCTAAGTGGAATGCAGCCATCATTAATGAAGCTTAATACCAGGGTCCTCCTAAGTGGAATGCAGCCATCAGCTTAATGGTTTAATACCAGGACCCTCCTAAGTGGAATGCAGCCATCATTAATGGTTAATACCAGGACCGGTCTCCTAAGTGGAATGCAGCCATCATTAATGTAGTTTAATACCAGGTGCCTCTAAGTGGAATGCAGCCAACAATACAGGTTTAATAACAGGCCTCTTAAGTGATGAGCATCAGCACTTAATGGTTTAATACCAGGGTCTCTCCTATGTGGAATGCAAGCCATCATTCCAATTGCTTAATCACAGGTCTCTCCTATGTGGGAATGCAGCCATCATTAATGGTTTAATTACCAGGACCTCTCCTAAGTGTGGAATGCAGCCATCATTAATGGTTTAATACCAGGCCTCTCCTAAGGGAATGCAGCCATCAGTAATAATGGGTTTAATACCAGGACCTCTCCTAAGTGGAATGCAGCACATCACAATGGCTTAATACCAGGCCTCTATGGAATGCCCCAGCCATCATTAATGGTTTAATACCAGGGCCTCTAAGTGGAATGCAGCCATCAGTAATGGCTATCACTACAGGACTCTCCTAAGTGGAATGCAGCCATCAGTAATGGTTTAATACCAGGACCTCTCCTAAGGGGAATGCAAAGCCATCAGTAATGGTTTAATACTCAGGCTTCTCCTATGGAATGCAGCCATCATTAATGGATTTACTACCAGACCTCTCCTAAGGAATGCAGTCATCAAGTAATGGATAAATACCAGGGCCTCTAAGTGGAATGCAGCCATCACTAATGGCTTAATACCAGGCCCCGGAAATACTGGAATGCAGGGTCACTGCATCCATGTAATGGTATTTAATACTCAGGACTCTCCCCCCCCCCACCAACCCCTTATCACCCTCCTAAGTGGAATGCAGCCATCATTAATGGTTCAATACCAGGGCCTCTTAAGTGGGGAATGCAGCCACTGCAGCCATGGTTTAATAACAGACCTCTTCCTATGGTAATACGCCCATGAATGGGTTTAATACCAGCAAGTGAAGGAATGTTCATCAGTAATGGTTTAAATACCTGGTGGATTCTCCTAAGTGGAATGCAGCCATCAGTAATGGTTTCAATACAGGACTTCTCCAAGTGGAATGCAGACATCAGTAATGGTTTAATACCAGGCCTTCTCCTAAGGTGGAATGCAGCCCCCCAAGGTTTTCATCATTAATGGTTTAATACCAGGCCTCTGTGGAATGCAGCCATCATTAACGGTTTAATACCAGGACCCTCCTAAGTGGAATGGAATGTAGGCTCAGGCACACAGCTAGCTAAAGGAAGGGTAGGAGCTAGACACATAAGTGTTTGTGTATATAACTCTGTGTGTATAAACTCTGTGTGTGTGTGCGCTGTTCGTGTTCAGCGGGACCGTCGTATGTTTGAGTTGTGGGATGCCTGGGGCAGAGGTCCGGCTGGTCTCCAGAAACAGGTCAACTGTTACCTGGCTGCTCTAAACTGTCTCCGCTTCATCAGACCTGAATACGCTTTGGATTGTCCAGCCAGCTGCTGGAGCCACGGTAACACACACAGAGACACACACACACACACTCTGATAGAGATACACCTCACACACACATACACATGCACGCGAACACACAGAGATACACACACACCACCCAACACACAGATATCACTTACACACACACAGAGACAGAGGAATATATGTGTGTGTAGAGCATAGATGTATGTATGTATGTGTGTATATACATACATACATACATACATACCAACATACATATTGGAGTATTAGACCATCCATGATCCCTGGTAGGTACAAAAAGCCAAACACCACAGTATGAGAAACATCATCATAACACATGATTTTGCACCACCACGCTTTTTACTGTCTTCACAGTACTGTGGCTAGAATTCAGGCATGGGGGTCGCCGGACAAACGGTCCGCGGCCCCTTAGACCCACAAAATTAAAAAATTTCTCATCAGTCCACAGAATTCGCTTGGCCAGTCAATGTGTCCTTTGCAAATTTCAACCTATTCAGTACATGTCTTTCAGCAATGGACTCCGTGGGGCTTCTAGCTGATAGCTTAGCTTCACATAGCCTTCTTTTGATCGTGGAACTGTACTAACGGATAACTTGTAGTCTTTTGATGTTCCTGGGCTGACCATTGGTTGAGCCTTGATGACATCTTTGGCTATTCTTGATCCATCTCAATGGTAGTTGACCGCTTTTTCCCACGCTGCTCAGGCTCTGATGCCATTTCAAGGCATTTGGAAATCATTTTGTCTGGAGCAGCCTCATAATTTTTTGCACTTCTTCTTTATGTTTTTCCTCTTCAATCAACTTTTAATCAAAGTCCGCTGTTCCTCAGAGCAATGAATGGAAAGACCCATTTTCCTGAGTATTTCAGTGTGAAATGCACTATAAACCAGCATGCGTACTTCCTTCCTTCCCTTAAATGTGGGCCATAATTGACGCACTGTGTCTTCACAGAATCAATCACCTCACTAAGTGAAAACACAACACTGCCTATTATTTTGAACATGCCCCTTTCAATTACAGATTCAATTACACAGAATGAGCAGCATGCATATCATGCACTGCTTGGTCTGTTGGTTTTCTATGACTCTACAACACTTAGTAGAAAATTATTTGCTATGTAGAAAGATCACTTCTCCCAAAAAAATGTGATTTATGAGGTTAGTGATGAAGACTGCTATTATTTTGAACACAACTGTATGATTGAGATAATTCAGGAGTGTTTGTGTTTCAGTACGAGCGCCGGAGCTGCCTCCGAAGAGGAACTCTGATGGAGAGTTTTCCGGAACCAGGTGACTTCAACAAATACACACACACACACACCTTTCACCAGCAGCCTCAACCACAAAGCCAGACGCTACACACACTAATACACACACACACATACACACCCACACACACACACACCTTCACCAGCAGCTCAACCACACACACACCTTCACCAGCAGTTCCTCAACCACATAATACACCTCACCACCAGTAGCCTTCAACCACACAGACACACAATACCTTCACCAGTAGCTTCAACCACACTGGTGACACATACACAACCTCACCAGCAGCTCCAACCAATATCAATAATATCATCACATACAACACAACTTCACCAGTAGCCTCAACTTCACATAAATACATATCACACGTCACCAGTAGCCTCCTGGCATATAACAACATCATTATATCAACTTCCACCAGCAGCTCCACACGCGACACACATACACAACGTCACCAGTGCCCTGCCTGTGAACACACAATCATTAAAGCCATTTTAAACTAATAACATACGATCTTTGGCACGCTTACTGCTGATGACTTGCTGTCTGTGTGCTGATGACTTACTGTCTGTGTGCAGCTGATGACTTGCTGTCTGTGTGCTGGGTAATTGCTGTCTGTGCTGGTGACTTGCTGTCTGTGTGCTGGTGACTTTGCTGTCTGTGTCTTGATGACTTGCTGTCTGTGTGCTGCTGACTTGTTGTCTGTGTGCTGATGACTTGTTGTCTGTGTGTCTGATGACTTGCTGTCTGTGTGCTGCTATACTTGCTGTCTGTGGGCTGATGACTTGTTGTCTGTGTGCTGGGTGACTTTTGCTGTTCTAAAGGTGACTTGCTTGTCTGTGTGCTGGTGACTTGCTGTCTGTGTCTTGATGACTTGCTGTCTGTGGCGCTGATGACTTGTTGTCTGTGTGCTGATGACTTGCTGTCTGTGTGCTGATGACTTGCTGTCTGTGTGCTGATGACTTGTTGTCTGTGTGCTGATGACTTGCTGTCTGTGTGTTGATGACTTGCTGTTCTGCCGCCGGCCCGCAGTAAGCGCCAGGTGGACATCCTGGAACTTAAGGACCTGGAGAAGGAGTACATCCTGTCTCGCAGCCACCCACGCTTCAGCACCACCTCCGGGCCGGCCGCCATCGCGGGGTACAAAACTGATCATTTACCTTCATCATCAGAAAGCTCTTTATTACAGAGCTGCACCATACGAGGAAAATATGTGGTGACGCTTGAATATCTAGCTCTAACGCCTTGTGTGTGTGTGTGTGTGTGTGTGTGTGTGTGTGTGTGTGTGTGTGTGTGTGTGTGTGTGTGTGTGTGAGGCAAGGCGCCCCCCTGAGGAGATGGTGTCCCTGTTGGTCCAAACTGGGCTGTTTGACTCTGCTCTGTCCATCTGTCAGACCTTCAACCTGAACCTGACTTCAGTCTTCGAGGGTCTCACCTTCAAGTACGTTTACCTGCTTCATGACATCATCCGAATGAGAACCGTTCTTCAGACGTAACGGGTCGGCTACGCGTCGGAGTAACGTCTGAGAACCGTTCTTCAGACGCTACGCGTCGGAGTAACGTCTGAGAACGGTTCTTCAGATGTAACGGGTCGGCTACGCGTCGGAGTAACGTCTGAGAACCGTTCTTCAGACGCAACGGGCCGGCTACGCGTCGGAGTAACGGGTCGGCTACGCGTCGGAGTAACGTCTGAGAACCGTTCTTCAGATGTAACGGGTCGGCTACGCGTCGGAGTAACGGGTCGGCTACGCGTCGGAGTAACGTCTGAGAACCGTTCTTCAGATGTAACGGGTCGGCTACGCGTCGGAGTAACGGGTCGGCTACGCGTCGGAGTAACGTCTGAGAACCGTTCTTCAGACGCAACGGGTCGGCCACGCGTCGGAGTAACGTCTGAGAACCGTTCTTCAGACGCTACGCGTCGGAGTAACGTCTGAGAACAGTTCTTCAGACGCAACGGGCCGGCTACGCGTCGGAGTAACGTCTGAGAACCGTTCTTCAGACGCAACGGGCTGGCTACGCGTCGGAGTAACGGGTCGCCAGGCTGGGCCGGAGTAACGTCTGAGAACCGTTCTTCAGACGCAACGGGCCGGCTACGCCCCGGAGAACGGGTCGGCTACGCTACCGGAGTAATCGCTGGAGAACCGCTCTTCAGACGCAACGGGTCGAGCTACGTTGCCGGAGTAACGGGTCGGCGTACGCCGGAGTAACGGGTCGGCTACGTGCCGGAGTAACGGGTCGCCTACGGGCCGGAGTAACGGGTCGGCTACGCGTCGGAGTAACGGGCCGGCTAGGCGTCGGAGTAACGGGTCGGCTACGCGTCGGAGTAACGTCTGAGAACCGTTCTTCAGACGCAACGGGCCGGCTACGCGTCGGAGTAACGGGTCGGCTACGCGTCGGAGTAATGTCTGAGAACCGTTCTTCAGACGCAACGGGTCGGCTACGCGTCGCAGTAACGTCTGAGAACCGTTCTTCAGACGCAACGGGCCGGCTACGTGTCGGAGTAACGTCTGAGAACTGTTCTTCAGACGCAACGGGCCGGCTACGCGTCGGAGTAACGGGCCGGCTACGCGTCGGAGTA
>NC_053119.1:347011-379511 GCF_010015445.1 Perca fluviatilis
AATGTGCACAAAGTTTTGAACATGAGCAGAAATCTTTCTCTAACAAATCATATTACAGTCCAGGGGTTTATTAATTCATTAAAATGAATTAATGTATCATTGACGTGAATAATTGTCATATGCACATTTAAGGAGGTTACTTCCTCAACAAAAGATGCAAAAGGGAAGAGTAAATGATGCTAGGCTACATGTGTGCTGACTCAGATATAATTAGAAAAGTCAATCTACAGAGAATAAATGAAAGCAATACAGAATGCCTGACCTAACTGCCATATATTCCATTATGTTTTTATATTTGGATTTTAATCTATGTTTACCTTTACATAAAGATTTCCAGCATAAATTGATTCAGAAAAATGTATAAATAGGTGCATGCAAATTCACCAGAATGCAGGAAATGAAGAGTTTAATGCTCAAAATTTTCTGGGGGAGGATCCCCAGACCCCTCCATTATCATAAGTAACCATGCAGAAATTGAATAAATACTTTGTATTTGGTTGAATTGTCAGTGCCATGTGTCAAATCTTTTCTTGTGTAAATCTGAGCAATTATTAACAACAAAAACACTAATAATAAAAATATTAATGAAACACCCCTATTCCTGCGACTTGTCCAACCCGCCAACAATCTATGATCTTTTTTTTTTTGGAGGTGTCACCTTTGCCTGTCTTCAAAACTTGAGAGCCCTGTCAATGGCAAAGCACTGCTACAACACACACAAGTTCACCATAATCTACTAAAGAACTACTTCCATGTCCGTTCTGCAGGTACTCAACGGTGCGTGAAGTGTGTCCTTATTTAGAAGAAGTCTCCGGCTAATCCTGCCTTGTACTGACTGAAGTCAGAGAAACAGCTAGCTAGCTCATGTAGTCCTTACCTAGCTACTGAGCATGTAGTCTTACCTAGCTACTGAGCATGTAGTCTTACCTAGCTACTGAGCATGTAGTCTTACCTAGCTACTGAGCATGTAGTCTTACCTAGCTACTGAGCATGTAGTCCTTACCTAGCTACTGAGCATGTAGTCTTACCTAGCTACTGAGCATGTAGAGCATGTAGTCCTTACCTAGCTACTGAGCATGTAGTCCTTACCTAGCTACTGAGCATGTGCGACTGAAACCAAAGATGTTCCAGCAGTGAGATGTCTCACTCTGGAGCTGAAACAGAGACCTGAACACAGGGTGAAAAGAGGAGCTGCAGCAATGTGCAGTACAACCAAAATATGGTGTTTTTTGATAATTAAACCATGTAAACCTATTCTGGTACAACCTCTAAATACCATTATGAACCTGAAAATGAGCAGAATATGAGCACTTTAAACTACTTGCTATGAACAGCGCTCTGCAACATTAACACGTGACTGGATGAGACGGTGTATCGTTACTTCTGTTTCTCCGTGCTGCCTTCAGGGAAACGGGACGTCAGAGTATCACCTTAAATAAACTCCGTACTGCAGATGTCTTTCTGTAGTCCACCTTCAGAACAGCTGACCCTCGTCAATAACCTCCCCGTCACATGACGACAGTCAGATACACCGTGGCTCTTCCTAACTCCTTCAGACTCTTTCCTTTGGCCTCATGACGTTAATACCGCGGCTTAATGAGGGAAAGTGGTTAGGAAAGGACATAGGAGGCCAGAGGGTCAGGGATGGGATTAGGAATCTTAACTCATGCTAGATTACACCCAGTTTACAGTTGATATGTTTAAGCACCAATCAGATGGAACCTTCACTTATCTTCTTCAATCAATCAATCAAAATGTATTTATAGAGCACTTTAAAATCCAAAGAGGACACAAAGTGCTGTCCAGTAAAACAATAAATTAATACATAAAACCCCTAAATACAAAACTCACACGACCCATTTAATACAAATAAAAACAGTAACAAACCATACAATGAACCAATACGATCAATATAACCAAACATGAATTGTCAATTTCAGTTTTCCAAGGCCAAAGAATAAAGGTGGGTTTTAAGAAGAGACTTAAAAATAGACAGTGAAGATGCACGGTCCCCTTTTAGCTTGCGCTTTTTATCAGGTGATACATTCATGTCCCAGGTGGTTCATGTCATAAAGTTTGTATTTAGTATTTAAAATAAATCTCTTAATTAATTAGTTTGTGTGTAGCTTCACAACAAAGAGGAGAGAAGAAGAGAGAGAGCGAGAGCTGAAAGAAGAAGTGAAGCTTTCTAGAGCTGGACTCAAACTGGCAGCCGAATCATTACATCATTCTGTGTGTGTGTGTCTGTGTTTATGTCTGTGTGAGTGTGTGTGTATTCTTTTATACCTTTGTTCTTTTTCTTACAGACTTTGGTCAGATTAATGTGTGTTTAAATGTTCTCTAGAAATCAACTTAGCTTACTGAAAGTTAACATAAGAAACATTTTACAGAGATATGTTGCTTATAATAATTAATCAGAAATCACAATCAACACGTGCTGTATTGTTTATGAATAATGTTTATTAAACAGACAATAGATTATAGATATAGACCAATATATAATAAGTTTATAACACTGACAACACACACACACAGACACACACACATACACACAAACAGATGCACACACATACACAGACACACATACATACAGACAGACACATAAAGTGATAGTTAACATAAAGGTAAAATGATTTGTAATAAAACTCTTAGGTGACAGTAATGTTAAAAAGTGAATTCCCAACATGTTAAACTATTAAACAAATGTCCCCTAAAAGAGCAGCCCCCCCACCCTATAATCACACACATCCACAACAACATCAAGAAAAGATCAACTAACTCAATATATATACACACAATATAATATATATATATATATATACACACACACACATAACATACTAATACAGACGAGGGAACACCCGCACCCCCTGTCAGGATCAACGGTTAACTTTAACATAAAACTTATTTAATATTATTATAATAATAATCATTGGGTATTTATTTAATATTATTATTGTCACAAACCGGCTCATGGCCTGTGGCAAAGAAATGAGGGGACACCAACAACAAGTATAGGCCAATCAAAAAGATACTTTATTATAAATCAAAACTATTAACTTTAAACAAAGAAAAAGGAATGAGGTGTGAGAATGTCATAATGTAAGGTGTCTGTAAAGTGCACGGATGAGTGAATCTGTATGGGTGTAAATGACTGAGTGGAAACTAAGTAAAACTATAAAGGAACAAACAAAACAGGTTCATACCTGGAGGAGCAGAGAGAGAAAACAGAGTGGTTAGAAGCAGCTTAAATACCCTGAGCCCAGGTGGCTCCAATCACTAACGACCCTCTGCCTGTAGGAGGAACCTCCCCTGCACTGCAGAGGTGGGGTCGTAACATTATAATAATAATCATTGGGTATTTATTTTATATTATTATAATAATAATCATTGGGTATTTATTTTATATTATAATAATAATAATCATTGGGTATTTATGTCTTATTTCCCATCATTTCTGTTTGTTGTTTCTGTAATCTCTCTCTCTGTCTTTGTGTTCTAGTTTAAATGTGTTCTCTGCATGCATGTGTCCCATCTCTTGTTTTAAAGCCAGTGTATACCAGGCTGTATTAAAGCCAGTGTATACCAGGCTGTATTAAAGCCAATGATGAAATGATCATATATGCATATTAAGGTTGTGTGTGAGCTGAAAGCTGTGCTCCTCTCCGTGTCCTCAGGTTCACAGCGACTACAGCAGCACAGAGCATCAGCAGCAGGACACTGAGCACTGAGCATCGCACTTTGAAGAAGGTGGAGTAAATCCCAAAGGGCTCCATGTACACTAACACAGTTCTCTCTGTTGAATCACACTGATAATCATCTCGGTTAGTAACTGCACACCAGTACTCCCCTGCGTCTCCCACTGAGATATTAGAGATAATCAGCATACCTTCATTAGAGTACCTGCTCACTCTGCTCATGCTCTGATCAGACGTTACACTAAAGATTCTTCCCTCTGTTCGGTTCGACATGATAAACCAAACATACCACTTATCCCAATCTGTGCATCTGAGAGTGACTTCTTCTCCCTCTGAGAAGAGCTCTACAGCTGGGGGTCCAAATTTGGGGCACACAAACAGACGATACTCTAGCCTTCTCTTAGAGGCTTCACAGTAGTACTGACCTGAGTGATTTAACATTAGAGATGAAAACACCAGCGAGTAGTTTTGGTCTACTGAAGGAACAGTCTGGTTGTGTAGTTCTAGGTCAGTGTAGGGCTCCGGCTCAATCCAACGTGTGGTCTGGTCATCAGTGGAGTCAGTGATAGTGCACAGCAACACAGCGGTCTCTCCCACTGAGCCGTAGATTACCTCACGCGGTAAGAACAACTTTACAGTGTGACTGCTAACACACTGCTGTTGGTTCATCACCAGACAGTTGTACCATGTAAGGTCTGTTGCTGTGACGTTGGAAACACGAAGAGCTGATGTGTTTGTCACCACTTGGTATCTTCCTCTAACATTGTCCACCACTTATGTCGTCTTGTCCCCAAAAGCTCTGCTCCATGTTTCCTCCAAGTCCTCTTTGAGCCACTGGATATCCAGATTATCAGCTGCTCCCCAACATGGCATGTCCACTGTTCCTCCAAGTCTCGCTTCGATATATCTCCCTATCTGTCTAAAATTTTCCCAATCTGTTGAAGTACAAACAGTAATAGTGAAGTTGTTGTCATGTGTC
Source organism: Perca fluviatilis (assembly GCF_010015445.1). Classification (NCBI taxonomy): domain Eukaryota; kingdom Metazoa; phylum Chordata; class Actinopteri; order Perciformes; family Percidae; genus Perca; species Perca fluviatilis. Next base: position 351,689 of record NC_053119.1, read on the forward strand.
ACGTTGCCCTCAGTCCAACACTCCTCTCGGTACCGGCCAGAGTCTGAATGGATCAGGTTGAGGATGGTGTAAGAAGAAATGTTCACCGCGTTGACAAGTCGTTGTTTCAAGTGTTCAGGTACTGAGGAGCTGTTGGACCAGAGGTCAGAGGTGTTCCACAGGACAAGCTTCTCCTCACCAACAGATCTGGAGATCAGGCAGGAGTTGGTGTTCTCGGGGAGCTTGAAGGTGTAAGAGTCTCTTTCCCGTAGGATGATGATCGGTTCTTGTGCATGGATGTAGTTGATGAGAGCAAACAGCAGGAAGGAGAGCTCTGTGACTGCAGCCATTCTGCTCCAAGGTCGACAAACACTGACACCACTCAGCTCATATACGCTCTACACCAACCCTCATCAGATCACCATGACAACCCTCATCAGCTGCTGCTCTTTATCTGGTATCACACATGACTTCTTTATCTCATCATCAGAGGAAACGTTGCAGCATCAGCTCTCTGTCCAGTAATCAATGTCCTTTACATGACTCTAAAACCACAGAGGCTGATGGGTCTTCTTTTACTACTACTACATTTCAGAGAGAAATATTCTACTTTTTACTCCACTACATTAATAACAGTTTTTTGGACATGGACATTTTTGCCTCGAAGGTGCCCAAAGGGAGTATAAATATATATAAATATATATAGTATAAATAATAGTAAAAAGTAGAAAGCCCCATCTACATATTATTCATTATATGGAAAAAAAAATCATTTTTTGTGTTTTTTTTTTATAAAGAATGACATACTTCAAATACATAAACTGGCATTTAAAGGGTTAAAATCCTGAAAATGATTGAATGTTTGGTGGTTTTGATTAAATTAGAAGTTGTTGATAAAATATTGAAATATGATGATTTAATAAGTTTTTGTGTGTGTGGACATTTTTCCCTCGAAGGTGTCCAGAGGGTACAAAATGAATCATTTAAGTATAAAAGACATGTAAGAGTAAAAAACACTGGATTTAAAAAATGTGACTAAAAAGAAAGGTTCCTACAAAATGTCATGCCATAAACAGCAAAAATGATCACAAAATGAAAAAAGAAACTTGAGAAAAATGTACACAAATGGCCGAGGAGGGCATGAGGGTTAATCTGACAGCTTTAGTTACTTTAGTTACTTTACACATTAAGGTTTCTGCACACAAAACACATGTAGTTTATAAAATCTGATGTTTTGTTAACCATACAACAACATATAGCCCTAAAGTTACAGCTGAAATGATTAGCAGATTAAACACAGAACATGTTTTACCCTTTTTTGGATGCTTTAAATTCTCCTTATTTATGCTTTTGAAGCTTTATTTTACACTTTCAACAAAGAGAACTGTGTTAGTGTACATGGAGCCCTTTGGGATCTACTCCACCTTCTTCATGGTGCGATGCTCAGTGCTCAGTGTCCTGCTGCTGATGCTCTGTGCTGCTGTAGTCGCTGTGAACCTGAGGACACGGAGAGGAGCGCAGCTTTCACCTCACACACACACTTAATATGCACATATGATCATTTCATCATTGGCTTTAATACAGCCTGGTATACACTGGCTTTAATACAGCCTGGTATACACTGGCTTTAAAACAAGAGATGGGACACATTCATGCAGAGAACACGGTAACCCTTCCTTTTACAGTTCTCTATATTTACCTGGTATTTACATGGTAATAATATTACATTATTAGGTAACTACCCCTGGTAATTATAGAGAAACTACAGCTGAAGTACGATGTTAGACCTAAGGTATTACTTATTAATTCAACAAAGTACTATGTAGTTCTGACTGGTTTAGGATGGTAATAACTCAGATAAAAGTGTGTACTTCCTGAGAAAATAAGCAATAAACCTTAGAAATACCCCTTCAATTACCCAGCAATAAAAGGTACCAATTTATGTATCCAGGGTTTATTTAGTAACAGCCACGTCACACAGCCCTGACAGCTGATCTAATGGAGGATAACTGGACCCATCATCATGTTTCCACTGGGACGGTTGGTCACACTGGGAGGAAACCTCACGCTCAGTGTACTTCAAAATAAAAGCAAGCAAGAAAAACATTAGGCAAAAATCATGCATAACAAACGAAATATAAGATGACATATAAGATATGGAGGTATTACATACATGGAAACGTAAGATTAGATAAAAACAAGATGAAATATTTTTATCTTGGTGGCCTAAAGGTTAGAGAAGAGAGCTGGGCACCCGGGAGGTCGTCGGTTCAATCCCCAGACCGACAGGATACAATCTGGGTGGAGAAAGTGAAAGAGCAGCGCTTGTCCCTCCCTCATTACCACCACTGACGTGCCCTTGAGCAAGGCCCTTAACCTGCAACCGCTCCAGTGGAGCTGCTCAGTTGCAGCAGATCAGACTGTGGTGGTACTGGGCAGCTTCCAGGTATGAATGTGGTCAGATCAGACTGTGGTTGTACTGGGCAGCTTCCAGGTATGAATGTGATCAGAACACTGGGGGCAGGTGTCCGGCGCAGTCTCTGGGGTGCTGGACACCGGCAAAGTCTCTATGGTCAGCGAAGACTCTGGGAGGATGGTCAGCAGAGACTCTGGAGAACTGGATGGCAACGAGGGCTCTGGGCCGCTGCACAGCACGGGCTCATGGCTAGCAGGCTGTAGTGGAGACTGCCTGCTAGCAGGCTGACATGTAGACTGGGTGGTGGCTGACTGGAGGTTAACTGGACGGGCTCTGGATTGACATGCCACAGTTTTCCTTGGATTAGGGTGGCACCTTGGTCCTGCTCGACGCTCTGCTATGCCCTGGTATGCCCTCCAGTACCCTTCTACGCGCTCCAGTGCCCTGCTACTCCCTGCAGTGCCCTGTTAAGTCCTGCTACTCCCTGCAGCGCCCTGCTACATCCTGCTACACTGTGCTACGCCCTGCTATGCTCTGCTTTGCCCTGCTACGTCCTGTAACGCCCTGCAGTGCCCTGCTATGCCATGAACTACTACAACTACTATTTTGTAGTCACTGATCCATTATCTTTATTGTGACTATTATCGCCACTGTTCATCACACCCCCAACCGGCACCATCAGACACCACCTACCAAGAACCCGGGTCTGTCCCATCAGACACCTCCTACCAAGAACCCGGGTCTGTCCCATCAGACACCTCCTACCAAGAGTCTGGGTCTGTCCCATCAGACACCTCCTACCAAGAGTCTGGGTCTGTCCCGTCAGACACCTCCTACCAAGAGACCTGGGTCTGTCCCGTCAGACACCTCGTACCAAGAGCCTGGGTCTGTCCCGTCAGACACCTCCTACCAAGAACCCGGGTCTGTCCCATCAGACACCTCCTACCAAGAGTCTGGGTCTGTCCCATCAGACACCTCCTACCAAGAGTCTGGGTCTGTCCCGTCAGACACCTCCTACCAAGAGTCTGGGTCTGTCCCGTCAGACACCTGCGTACCCAAGAGCCTGGGTCTGTCCCGTCAGACACCTCCTACCAAGAGTCTGGGTCTGTCCCATCAGACACCTCCTACCAAGAGCCTGGGTCTGTCCCATCTGACACCTCCTACCAAGAGCCTGGGTCTGTCCCATCAGACACCACCTACCAAGAGAACAGGGTCTGTCCCATCAGACACCTCCTACCAAGAGCCTGGGTCTGTCCCGTCAGACACGCACCTTACCAAGAGCCTGGGTCTGTCCCGTCAGACACCGCCTACCAAGAGACCTGGGTCTGTCCCGTCAGACACCTCCTACCAAGAGACCTGGGTCTGTCCCGTCAGACACCTCCTACCAAGAGCCTGGGTCTGTCCCGTCAGACACCTCGTACCAAGAGCCTGGATCTGTCCCGTCAGACACCTCCTACCAAGAGCCTGGGTCTGTCCCGTCAGACACCTCCTACCAAGAGCCTGGGTCTGTCCCGTCAGACACCTCCTACCAAGAGCCTGGATCTGTCCCGTCAGACACCTCGTACCAAGAGCCTGGATCTGTTCCGTCAGACACCTCCTACCAAGAGACCTGGGTCTGTCCCGTCAGACACCTCCTACCAAGAGCCTGGGTCTGTCCCAGGTTTCCTCCTGAGAGGGTGGTCTAGACCTACTCTATCTGTAAACTGTTTTGAGATAACTCTTGTTATGATTTGATACTATAAATAAAATTGAATTGAATAACTTGTAATAGATTACTTGAATCTGTGCTGCTAAATGCAAGCACAGACTGTTTCTATTTCATTTCATGGTAATATTAGATTTAACAAGCCAGTGTGTGCTAGCTACTCTTGTGTAAACTTACTTTAAAATATCAACAATAATAATATCAATACCTTTATTTATGAATAACTTTTGTTATTTTTAATTACATAAATTAAAAAGACAATAATAAATCACCATCACCAAACTCCACCAGACTCCATGTAAATAATCAGGACTTTTATCATCGTAAAACACACTTCATTCAAAGTGGAAAGAAACTAAATAAAACTATCAAAAGCCGTCTTGGTTCATCTTTCCACTGTTCCAACAATCACCACTCTGGTTTGGTTGAAATAAACCCTTAAGTCACCCATTTACATGTGGAAATATGCTGGCTCTATACACACTAAAAGTCCTGATTATTTACATGGAGTCTGGTGGAAATATGCTGGCTCTATACACAAAACTTTGCAGCATCAGCTCTCTATCCAGTAATAATTGTCCTTTACATGACTCTAAAACCACAGATGCTGACGTGTCTTCATACACACCTTATTCAGAGAAAAGAGGAAACATCCAGAGATAAGAGAGAGGCTGTGTGTGTGCGTGTATGTGTGTGTGTGTGTGCGTGCGTGTGGGGAGTGTGTTTGTGTCTGTGTATGTGTGTGTGTGTTTCTACATACTATACTATGACTTCTTAAAAATTGTATAATTCTATTCAACCGTATAGAAGCTAGAGGAGTTAAGAGATTATTGAAGCATTATGAGAGCTTTTTTGTCTGTTTCTCACTCAGCTCTTAATGACGTGTTTGTGAATATGATACCGGTTACTGTGTGTACGTAGGCTATTGTAAATAAAATCTTCATAGACCTTTTATTTTAAGAGTTGGCTATTGCTAGCTGGGGATGCTACTCAACATAGCCCCCGGAGCTGCTCTAACTCAGTTGCTTTTTATTGAATTAACTGTTTGTTTTAATACCTTTTCTTAAATTGTATGTCATTTTAACCACAGTCTGATCTGATCACATTCATACCTGGAAGCTGCCCAGTACAACCACAGTCTGATCTGACCACATTCATACCTGGAAGCTGCCCAGTACCACCACAGTCTGATCTGCTGCAACTGAGCAGCTCCACTGGAGCGGTTGCAGGTTAAGGGCCTTGCTCAAGGGCACGTCAGTGGTGGTAATGAGGGAGGGACAAGCGCTGCTCTTTCACTTTCTCCACCCAGATTGTATCCTGTCGGTCTGGGGATTGAACCGACGACTTCCCGGTGCCCAGCTCTCTTCTCTAACCTTTAGGCCACCAAGATAAAAATATTTCATCTTGTTTTTATCTAATCTTACGTTTCCATGTATGTAATACCTCCATATCTTATATGTCATCTTATATTTCGTTTGTTATGCATGATTTTTGCCTAATGTTTTTCTTGCTTGCTTTTATTTTGAAGTACACTGAGTGTGAGCCTGTGAGGTTTCCTCCCAGTGTGACCAACCGTCCCAGTGGAAACATGATGATGGATCCAGTTATCCTCCATTAGATCAGCTGTCAGGGCTGTGTGACATCATTCAGAGTTTCCTCTCTCCTAACACAATGAGGGACGCGTCCCATTCCACTCACCTGCAGCCTTGCTCACCGAGAGAGAGCCGGTAAATCCTTTTAGTTTAACATGAAACAGTCCCGAAATCACCATCACCAAACCCACCAGACTCCATGTAAATAATCAGGACTTTTATCATGGTAAAACACACTTCATTCAAAGTGGACAGAAACTAAATAGAACTATCAAAAGGCATCTTGGTTCATCTTTCCACTGTTCCAACAATCACCACTCTGGTTTGGTTGAAATAAACCCTTAATTCACCCATTTACAGGCTCTAAACACGCTAAAAGTACTGATGATCAGCAGCTGCTCTTGTTCTTTTTTTTAACAAACATGACTTCTTTATCTCATTATCAGAGATAACTTTGCAGCATCAGCTCTCTATCCAGTAATCAATGTCCTTTACACGAGTCTAAAACCACAGATGCTGACGTGTCTTCGTACACACCTTATTCAGAGAAGAGAGGAAACATCCAGAGATAAGAGAGAGGGTGTGTGTGTGTGTGTGTGTGTTTCGACCTTACAGTTGCACTCCAGCCTCTCTTGGCTCCCCATTAAACAAAGGATCTCCATAAGTATGGCTACTTTTTTAATTGGTGTTATTAATTTGAATATGCCAACGTTTTTATTCAACCAAATTGTTAACTGTAATAATACGCAGAGCCATAACACCAGATTTGCTATTAATGGTCATATCGTTGTACATGGCCTTAGGAATTGCTCATAAAACACTGTTCGATATAGAGCTATAACAAACTGGAATATGTTACTCATGAATATACGGTTAATTAAATAAAAATCTTGTTACAAAAAAGCATTTAGCTGGTATGCAAATGATAGAATGAATACTCAAAAGTGGTAACACTTTACAATAAGGTACACAAAAAAGTAGGTAGTTAATGAGGAATGAATGAGGAACGAATGAGGAAGAAGTGGTTAGTTAATGAGTAGTTACTGATTAACTTTGATTCAGTAGTTATGATTAGTTACTGGTAAACAGACTGGTAATTACTGTATTAAAAAATCATTAGGAAATCACTTACTCTGTTCATGGGATTTCACAAGTAGTAATAAATAAATAGACGTGATACAGGATGACTCATAATATATTTCAATAATGATATTCACAACACATTTGCACATACACATGCATACACACAGACATACATGCATACACAGACACACATGCATACACAGACATACATGCATACACAGACATACATGCATACACATAGACACACATGCATACACAGACACACATACATACACACATGCATACACAGACACACATGCATACACATAGACATACATGCATACACATAGACATACATGCATACACATAGACATACATGCATACACATAGACATACATGCATACACATAGACATACATGCATACACATAGACATACATGCATACACACAGACACACATGCATACACACAGACACACATACATACACATAGACACACATACATACACACAGACACACATGCATACACATAGACACACATGCATACACAGACGCACATGCATACACATAAGCCCTATTCGCACGGGATAAGTATTATCTTGGGACCTCGTGTGAATTATAAATTACCCACCCACGTCTGAGTTTCATCTGGCGCATTCGAACGGGATAAGCGAAGCCTGTGATTTTACTCGAATTTACTGACATTAAGCAACAGTAGAAACATGGGTGTGGGTAGCTCTGCTACGTGTGTTTGTGTGTGGTCAGATCTCGAGGACACACACGCACACAATCTCAACCGGGTAGTCAGTCATCGTCCGAACTGCGACCTCTCCTTTTTCTTTCTCTCACTTTTTTCTCCGGGTGGTGTCAAGCAGGGTCCGGTTAGATGGATAAAACAAAACATTTCACCAGGTTAAAATCTATTAGCTTGATTTATTTCTAACATTAACCTCTAATTATGAAGTGAGCCCCCTCGCTTGATTGTGCATTTTTTTTGATAAGCTATGGCTTGGAGATGTCTTGTCGTTATCTCTAGATGTATGATACAAACAAAAAATATATTTACCGCATGCTGCTATACATGTCATCCATCGCCATCTAATCATTCTTTTTGTCTTCGCACTTGTGGTGGTTTTCATCTTTCTCTTTCTGCAAATTGTATATGATGTATAGTGACATGACCCAGCACCCAAAACACTGTCAAAACACTCCAAGGTACCTTGAAAAAACAAAAAAGCCCCGCCAAATCCTGGACAAATCAGAGATGCCGATTCGCACAGGACTAATATTATCACAGGACCTCCGTTTTCGGCGAAATATGGTAGGTCATTTGCGGGGGAATTATTACTTTACAAATTACAGACATGACCGATTCGCACGGGATTAAGATCACAGACAACCTCCGCAATTATTACAAATGACTGGAGGTCACCAGGTAATACTTATCCCGTGCGAATAGGGCTTTAGACATACATGCATACACATAGACACACATGGATACACACAGACACACATGCACACACATAGACATGCATGCATATACATAGACACACGTGAATACACTTAGACACTAAGGCATGGATACCCGACCCGAGCCTGATGGGTCCCGAGGGTACCCGACGGCTGGGCCGGGTTCGGACAGATATTTAGAAATGATGGTCGGGATCGGGTCGGGCTCGGTCACATCAGCGTGATAAGGCATTTGTTGTAAAATGGTGCTGCGGCTCCTTTAAGAGAGCTCAGTGTGTGTTTTTGTTGTTGGGAGTGTGCAGAAGAGAGAGAGAGAAAGAGGAAGCAGACGTGTAGATGCGACTGGAGCAGAGTTGGTGGAATAAGTTTAAGTTTTGTACACAGTGTGTGCGGTGTCTGAAATAAACCCCAGACTGAAGCCAAGGTCATTCATTTGCTCACCAGAAACGGGATCCGGGCTTTAGTAGGCATACATGCATACACATAGACACACATGCATACACATAGACACACATGCATACACACAGACACACATACATACACATAGACACACATACATACACATAGACACACATGCATACACATAGACACATGCATACACATAGACACACATGCATACACATAGACACACATGCATACACACACATAGACACACATGCATACACACACATAGACACACATGCATACACATAGACACACATACATACACATAGACACACATACATACACATAGACACACATACATACACATAGACACACATACATACACATAGACACACATGCATACACACATAGACACACTGCATACACACACATAGACACACATACACACACATAGACACACATACATACACATAGACACACATACATACACATAGACACACATACACACACATAGACACACATACATACACATAGACATACATACACACACATAGACACACATGCATACACATAGACATACATACATATAGACACACATACATACACATAGACACATGCATACACAGACATACATACATACACATATACGATGTGAGAACTTGTAGAACAAAAAATCTGAACGTGTATGTTAAAATTTGCACTTGTAGAAAATATTCGCACACCTGTATTCTGAATGTGAAGTCGCAGAAAAAATATTCACAAATGTGTAGATTGATATTTGCATGAACGCAATAACAGCTGCAAACTTGTAATGCAACATTTACTCGTGTACTCTTTTTTTTTCTTTTACTCAGTTTCATTTTCCATCACAACCACAACTCAGTGATTACAACCTCTCAAATCTGTCGCTGCAACTTCACATATGTTCTCTCTCGCATCACAAAGTGGCCAATCTGCGCCTCGACTTTTGCAACACTTTTTGCGATACATTTGGTGCAAAACTAATCAGTACCTGTGGACTAGGGCTGTCGAGCCGTATATAGTTCTACATAGACACACATGGATACACATAGACACACATGCATACATAGACACACATACATACACATAGACACACATGCATACACAGACACACATGCATACACATAGACATACATGCATACACATAGACATACATGCATACACATAGCCACACATAGCCACACATACATACACATAGACACACATACATACACATAGACACACATACATACACATAGACACACATGCATACACATAGACACACATACATACACATAGACATACATACATACACATAGCCACACATAGCCACACATACATACACATAGACACACATGCATACACATAGACACACATGCATACACATAGACACACATGCATACACATAGACACACATGCATACACATAGACACATGCATACACATAGACACACATGCATACACATAGACACACATGCATACACATAGACACACATGCATACACATAGACACACATGCATACACATAGACACACATACATACACATAGACACACATGCATACACATAGACACACATGCATACACATAGACATACATACATACACACACATAGACACACATGCATACACATAGACATACACACACATAGACACACATGCATACACATAGACATACATACATACACATAGACACACATACATACACATAGACATACATACACACACATAGACACACATACATACACATAGACATACATACACATAGACCATACGCAAGACATACATACACACATAGACACATACATACACATAGACACCATACATACACGACACACATACATACACATAGCATACATACACACACATAGACACACATGCATACACATGACATACACATACACATGGCACACATGCATACACATAGACATACATACATACACATAGACACACATGCATACAATAGACATACATACATACAGCATAGACATACATACATCTAGCACACATAACATACATACACACACACATGCATACACATTACCTACACATAGACACACATGCATACACATAGACATACATACACATAGACACACATACATACACGCAGACATACATACACATACATATAGACCACTTTATACACATAGACTGGTAGAACAAAAAATCTGAACGTGTATGTTAAAATTTGCGCTGGAGAAAATATTCGACGCACCTGTATTCTGAATGTTAAATTGCGAAAAAATATTCACAAATGTGTAGATTGATATTTGCATGAACGCAATAACAGCTGCAAACTTGTAATGCAACATTTACTCGTGTACTCTTTTTTTTTCTTTTACTCAGTTTCATTTTCCATCACAACCACAACTCAGTGATTACAACCTCTCAAATCTGTCGCTGCAACTTCACATATGTTCTCTCTCGCATCACAAAGTGGCCAATCTGCGCCTCGACTTTTGCAACACTTTTTGCGATACATTTGGTGCAAAACTAATCAGTACCTGTGGACTAGGGCTGTCGAGCCGTATATAGTTCTATAGTTTGTTTACTGTTAAAAGATGGCTGTGTCTCATGTTACGTTGTTTTTTGTACACGCTGTGACTCTACAAATCACAACATGTAAATAGGAACATGTTGGTGTTATTTTGTCACAATTGGGAGCAGTAGGCTAGATGGAACCAGTTACCTGCAGGATCTGTGCTAGGCTAAGCTAATGCTGGAGCCGTCAGACAGCGTTACAGCACGCACAGAGATGAGAAGGGTGTGTATGGACTAGTCTAACTCTGGGGGTTACAGTGAATAAGATAAAGTCCCAATAAGAGATGAGAAGGGTATGTATGGACTAGTCTAACTCTGGGGGTTACAGTGAATAAGATAAAGTCCCAATAAGAGATGAGAAGGGTATGTATGGACTAGTCTAACTCTGGGGGTTACAGTGAATAAGATAAAGTCCCAATAAGAGATGAGAAGGGTATGTATGGACTAGTCTAACTCTGGGGGTTACAGTGAATAAGATAAAGTCCCAATAAGAGATGAGAAGGGTATGTATGGACTAGTCTAACTCTGGGGGTTACGGTGAATAAGATAAAGTCCCAATAAGTCGGCGTGGTCCTTTAAATTCATGCAGCTAGTAAATGTGTAGCTGTGTGTGCAGTGAGATTAGGAGACCCCTTAGAGAGATCTGTGGGGCTGCCCAGTGTGCTGTAGGTGTGTGTTGTGTGTGTGTGCTGTAGGTGTGTGTGTGTGCTGTAGGTGTGTGTGTGTGTGTGATGTAGGTGTGTGTGTGTGCTGTAGGTGTGTGTGTGTGCTGTAGGTGTGTGTGTGTGTGTTATGGAGTGTGTGTGTGTGATGTTGGTATGTTGTGATGTAGGTGGGTGTGATGATTAGGTGTGTGTTGTGTGTGTGTGTATGTAGGTGTATTTGTGTGATAGTATAGTGTGTGTGATGTAGGTGGGTGTGTGATGTAGGTGTGTGTGTGTGTGATGTAGGTGTGTGTGTGTGATGTAGGTGGGTGTGTGTTGTAGGTGTGTGTGTGATGTAGGTGGGTGTGTGTGTTGTAGGTGTGTGTGTGTGCTGTGGTGTGTGTGTGTGTGTTGTGGGTGTGTGTTGTGTGTGTGTGTTCAGTTGGTGTGTGTGTGCTGTGGTATGTGTGTGCTGTAGGTGTGTGTGTGTGCTGTAGGTGTGTGTGTGTGCTGTAGGTGTGTGTGTGTGCTGTAGGTGTGTGTGTGTGTGTGATGTAGGTGTGTGTGTGTGATGTAGGTGTGTGTGATGTAGGTGGGTGTGTGATGTAGGTGTGTGTTGTGTGTGTGTGATGTAGGTGTGTGTGTGATGTGGTGGGTGTGTGTGTTGTAGGTGTGTGTGTGATGTAGGTGTGTGTGTGTGATGTAGGTGTGTGTTGTGTGTGTGTGATGTAGGTGTGTGTGTGCTGTAGGTGTGTGTGTTGTAGGCGTGTGTTGTGTGTGTGTGATGTAGGTGTGTATATGCTGTAGGTGTGTGTGATGTAGGTGTGTATGTGTTGTAGGTGTGTGTGTTGTAGGCGTGTGTTGTGTGTGTGATGTAGGTGTGTATGTGCTGTAGGTGTGTGTGTGATGTAGGTGTGTATGTGCTGTAGGTGTGTGTGTGATGTAGGTGTGTGTGTTGTAGGTGTGTGTGTGATGTAGGTGTGTATGTGCTGTAGGTGTGTGTGTGATGTAGGTGTGTGTGTGTTGTAGGTTTTGTGTGCTATGTTTTATTATTGTGTTTGTAGGTGTGTGTGTGTTTTGTAAGGTGTGTGTGTGATGTAGGTGTATATGTGCTGTAGGTGTTATTGTTTTTTGATGTAGGTGTGTATGTGATGTAGGTGTTATTATTGTGATGTAGGTGTGTGTGTTGTAGGTGTGTGTGTGCTATAGGTGTGTGTGTGTTGTAGGTGTGTGTGTGTTGTAGGTGTGTGTGTGGTGTTGTGTGTGTGTTTGTTGTGTGTATGTGTTAGTGTTGTGTGTGTGGTTGTGTGTTTGTGTGTGTGTGTGTTGGTTGGTGTGTTGTAGGTGTGTGTTTTTGTAGTGTGTTATTGTTTAGGTGTGAGGTGTGTGTTATGTTGTGTGTGTAGTAGTGTTTGTGTAGTAGTGTGTGTGGCTTGGTGTTGTGTAGTGTGTGTGTGCTGTGTGTGTGTGTTTGTGGTGTGTGTTGTGCATGTGTGTGTGTGTAGTGTGTGTAGGTTGTTGTTGTGTGTGTGGTTGTGTGTGTGTAGGTATTGTTATTGTTATTAGTATGTGGTGTTGTGTGTGGTAGTGTGTGTGTTGTGTGTGTGGCGTGTGTGTGTGTGTGTTGTGTTGTGTGTTATTGGTGTGTGTGTTGTGTGTAGTTTTGTGTTGTTTGTGTGTTGTTTGTGTGTGTTGTGTGTGTGAGTAGTGTGTGTGGGTAGGTGTGTGGTGTGTTGTGTGTGTGTGTGTTTGTGTTAGTGTGTGTTGCTTAGGTGTTGTTAGTATGTGTGTGTGTGGGTGTGGGTGTAGGTGTGTTGTGTGGGTGTAGAGTGTGGGAGATGTGTTGTGGTGTGTTGTGTGTGGTGTGTTGTTGTAGTAGTGTGTTGTGTAGTTTTGTGTGTTTGTTTGTTTTGTAGTTTTGTGTGTGTTGTGTGTGTGTTTTTGTGTGTAGTAGTGTAGAGTTGTGTTGTTGTGTGTAGTGTGTGCAGTAGATGTGTGTAGTAGTGTGTGTGTAGTGGTGTGTGTGTGAGTAGTGTGTGTAGTAGTGTGTGCGGTAGATGTGTGTGTGTAGTGTGTGTGTGTGTAGTGTGTGTGTAGTAGTGTGTGCGGTGAGATAAGGAGACGAAGCGTCCTCTCGGCGAGTACATATAAACACAGAACATTTATTGTGCCAGAGTCTACTGTACATATTGAGACATAACGTATTGTACCGTGTGGTTACAGCAGCATGTAGTGATCGTATAAAAGGCTAAATGGAATGCTTTGTTCAGTAATACTGATGTGTACCATATAAAGAGGAAGTCTTATTAACATTACCCAGAGAGGTATTACATCGCCACGGCAACACACCGCCGCGCAGCGAGTACCGAGGTCCGTCTGAGCGGCAGCAAGTCAATATATCTCATTAAGACGTGTTCAGGGGGAGTCTGTCTCCGTCTGTCTCTCACAGGAAAGAGTGGCAGAAAGAAGCCCCGCCCCTCTCTGACAGGAAGTGGCAGAAAGAAGCCCCACCCCTCTCTGACAGGAAGTGGCAGAAAGAAGCCCCGCCCCTCTCTGACAGGAAGTGGCAGAAAGAAGCCCTGCCCCTCTCTGACAGGAAGTGGCAGAAAAGCCCCCCCTCTCTGACAGGGAAGTGGGAGAAGAAGGGCCCCCGGCCCTCTGACAGGAAGTGGCAGAAAGAAGCCCCGCCCCTCTCTGACAGGAAGTGGCAGAAAGAAGCCCTGCCCCTCTCTGACAGGAAGTGGCAGAAAGAAGCCCCGCCCCTCTCTGACAGGAAGTGGCAGAAAGAAGCCCCGCCCCTCTCTGACAGGAAGTGGCAGAAAGAAGCCCCGCCCCTCTCTGACAGGAAGTGGCAGGTGCGTGTCACGCGGTGCTTTTGGTCGGCAGCTCCGTGCTGTTGTGCCGCGTCTTGCGCGAGGTGCCGTCGTCCCGCGGCCGCGCCTTCTGCAGGTTGGACATGGCGGCGGTGCGCTCGATGTCGATGAGGGCGTAGAGCTCGGTGCGCCGGGTGGGCGTGCTGGGCGGCAGCGGCGAGGTGGGCGTGCGCGGCGTGTGCGGGTTGCTGCCGTCGGACGCGCCCCTGTTCGCCGCGCCGGCGTCCATCTCCACCTCGATGTAGTTCAGCGTTTTGGGCGGCTCGGCGTGCGCCGGCAGCCGGCGGAAGTCGAAGTTGAAGACGGTGGCGGCGTCCGTGCGGCGCCGCGCTGTGTCGGGCCGGTGCGCGCTGAGCGGCGCCGTGACGTTCTCCGTGTTCACGTAGTTGTGCGAGGACTCGAGCGCGGCGGACAGCGGGTGGGAGTAGGAGTGCTGCAGCGCCGTGGGAACCCGTGCGGCGCGTGGGGACGTGCGCGGCGCCCGTGCCCGTAGCCGTTGGCGCGGCGTCTGCTACGTTCTCCTCGTCCTCGGCGCTCGCCTTCCTGGCCTCCCACACCGGCGGCAGCGCCGGCAGGTTCTCGTAGTCCAGCAGGGCGGTGCGCCGCTGGGCCGAGTTGTTGACATTCTGCAGGTCGGGGGTGAGGGGGGGCGGACGGTGGCGCCGCGGCGCCGCGGAGGGATTGGAGGTGGTGGAGCCGTTGGCGAGCGGCGGCGGCGCTGCGGCCTCGGGCTGCGGCGGTGGCGCCTGATCGTCCTCGGCGTGGCCGTTGGTCTCTGGCGGCTCGCCGCTGGTCTGTGGCGGCTCGCCGTTCTCCTGCTGCCTCTTCTCCTGCTCCATCAGCTGCCTCTGCACCGGCGGGGCCAAGGCGGCCGGAACCCCGCCGGCTCCAGCAGCACCTGCGCGTCGCGGCGGCTTCGCAGCGATGGCGGGGGAAGGTGGGGGTCGGGGGACACTGAGACTGCGGCGAGGCCGGGCTCTCCAGCGGCGTGGTCACAGTCAACGGGCTCGGCTGCTCCTCCAGGAGACCCACAGTGTTCACGTACGTGTGCACCTGCAGAGACAGCAGATGATGATGATTATTATTATTATATTATTATTATATTATTATTATAATTATTATTATATTATTATTATATTATTATTATAATTATATTATTATTATTATTATATTATTATTATAATTATTATTATTATTATATTATTATTATAATTATTATAATTATTATATTATTATTATTATTATTATTATATTATTATTATTATATTATTATTATTTTATTATATTATAATAATTATTATTAACATTAAGGTTATTACCCCATTCTTAAGCACACAGAGACAGCAGATTATTATCAGAAAGTAGAGGTGTTGAAATTAATCAAATAATCGATGCATGGAATTGTGGACATGGACGATGCTGCATCGATAATCGGCCGGCTCATAATCGATTATTTCTGTTTATAATGTGATGTAGGCCTGACAACATTTCTGTTGTACATATTCTGGTATGTTAACACATTCAGGAAGTGCCATGTGCTCAGTGCTGTATAGTTTGATGTATCCAAGTTATTCAGTATTAGAGCACTGCAGAATGTTTTGTCTTTGAAGCTTGAAAAGCTATGAATTAAATATCCTGCATGGCTTTAATAGAAACATGGATTTGATCAAAGACATGATAATCGTAATCGAAAGATCAGTGAAGATTCACACCTCTATTAGAAAGGTTATTATACATTATCGTTATAAACACCATTCATAAGCAGGACAAAGGGCTTTACACGGGCCAAAAAACTTAAAGTCACATTCAAATGTTTTAGGTAATTATTGGAGGACTCCTATATCTTATTTTGAAAAGCTTTTGTTGAACTGGTGGCAATTAAAAGGGTTACTTTGTTTTATTCACCCTGGACTCTCTGTCTCCATGTGTGTGTGTCTGAGTGTCTGATGGAACAACAATCTGTGAAACTGGTCCAGTATTAAACCAGAACCGAGCTGTAATGTAACCCTACAGGACTAATGTTCAGCAGCAGTTAGAGTCACTAAAAGTTCTGTTGTTGCTGCTGACAGACTCAGATTATTATTCTAAGTGTCTGACAACATTATGGGATGGATCCCTACAGAGATAGACCTTTTAGTTAAAGAGTAAGACAGACATAGGTTAATATTTCACCAGGTCCGAGGGCTAGAGGGAGGTGTTCAGTAGACCCCATAACGTTCTCCTACAGCTGATGTTGATACTGGACTGTCTGGCTGGAGCTACAGGACATGCTTTGAATTATTAAGATTTAACAATACAGTGTTAGGGACAGATCAGATGGAGATGCAGACTCGACTTGGATTTGCCCCTCAAAGACTTGAGACTTGACTTCCAAAAAATGACTTGTGAACATCTGTTTGGTGATGGTGATTTCGGGGCTGTTTCATGTTAAACTAAAAGGATCTTACTCTTTAACTAAAAGCTCTATCTCTGTAGGGATCCATCCCATAATGTTGTCAGACTCTTAGGGCGTTTTCACACCTGTAGTTCGTTTGCTTTGGTCGGAATCAGTTGGTGAGTTTGTAAATTTGGAGCGATTTGCCCTCGGTCGGTTTGGTTTGGTTTCACACCTGGAAAAATCCAAGCGTACCAAAATGCGTCATTACAAATCAGGCAAGAACGTCCACTCCTCTTATTGGTCGGATACATTTCTGGGGGCGGGAGCAAGAAAGTAAATACAGGAAGAAGGTCCTGTGTTCTGGACTAGTGCATATTTCTTGCATCTCCGTGGTTAAACCAGCGCATTTCATTAAAATGATCAGACATAGTTTGGCGAGAGACGTTACTACGTCTGCTTTGGTCACCGAGACGTCGCTCTGTCGGCGTCTGTCTACAACTTTAGCGGCAGCTGGTTTGACCACGGAGATACGAGTGACGGACGGCGAGCTTGACCGCAGTTTATTTCTGCGATAGAAACACTGCAAGCTGCTACAGTCTGCTGCATCGCAGACTGCTAGACACACTACAGACATCAGCTCAGACTGGAGGAGTACATGTAGTCGGTGCGGTTCGAATACGGATCACGTTCTCACCACAAACGAACCGCTCCAGAGTTCGATTGAAAGCGTACCGAGACCCCATCTTCAAGCAGGTCTCGGTGCGCTTGTTTGGTCCACTTTTGGTGCGCACCCGAGTGCGAATGCCGCGTTCTCACCTGCCCTGACGAACCGCACCTGCGGGGCAAACGAACTCTAGTGCGATTCAACCGAACTAAAGGCTGTTGGTGTGAAAACGCCCTCAGAATAATAATCTGAGGGCTGTGTCCCCTGACTGAAGAGGACTAACGATCCTTGTTGCTATGAGGAACAGGAAGTGTGTGTCTCACCGCGTCGTCGGCCACCAGCAGAGGGTGGGTGGACTCCTCCCCCACAGAGGGCAGACGGGTGCTGGCCACCGACGGGTGGCGGCTGGAGGGGTGAGACGGGGCCTCGCCCACAGACGGGATCCTGGACACACCGTTAGGAACCGAGGGCACCGAGTACCCCAACGCTGCTCACACACAAACACGCAAACCGTTAGCTGTAGCACAGTTTCAGTTGCATGTGTCTGTGTGTGTGTCTCTGTGTGTGTGTGTGTGTGTGTGTGTCTGTGTGTGTGTGTGTGTGTCTGTGTGTGTGTGTGTCTCTCTCTCTGTGTGTGTGTGTGTGTGTGTGTGTGTGTGTGTGTGTGTGTGTGTGTGTGTCTGTGTGCGCGTCTCTCTGTGTCCTTGTAGGAGTGTGTCTGTGCGTCTGTGTGTATGTGTACCTGTAGGAGTGTGTCTGTGTGTGTGTGTCTGTGTGTGTGTGTGTGTCTCTCTGTGTGTGTGTGTGTGTGTGTGTGTGTGTGTGTGTGTCTGTGTGTGTGCGTCTCTCTGTGTCCCTGTAGGAGTGTGTCTGTGCGTCTGTGTGTGTGTGTGTGTACCTGTAGGAGTGTGTTTGTGTGTGTGCGTCTGTGTGCGTGTGTGTGTACCTGTAGGAGTGTGTCTGTGTGCGTGTGTGTGTACCTGTAGGTGTGTGTGTGTGTGTGTGTGTGTACCTGTAGGAGTGTGTCTGTGTGCGTGTGTGTGTACCTGTAGGAGTGTGTGTGTGTGTGTGTGTGTGTGTGTGTGTGTGTGTGTGTGTGTGTATGTAGGAATGTGTCTGTGTGTGTGCGTCTGTGTGCGTGTGTGTGTACCTGTAGGAGTGTGTCTGTGTGCGTGTGTGTGTACCTGTAGGAGTGTGTGTGTGTGTGTGTGTGTACCGTGCGTCTCTGGGGGTGTGTGTGTGTGTGTGTGTGTGTGTGTGTGTGTGTGTGTGTGTGTGTGTGTGTGTGTGTATGTACCTGTAGGAGTGTGGCTGGGCTCCAGCACAGCCTCCCTCTAAATATGCTGTGTCTGTCTTCACCTTTCCTTCAGCATGTTCATCTCCTCGCTCCAAACTCTCTTTAATTTCCTATTCATTTTGTTTCTTTTCATGTTGGGGCCAAAAAAAAAAACACGGGCCAAAAAAACAGACAGCTTATACGTTATAATATTTACTGTTACACAGAGAAACAGTGACAGCCAGGGCTCTTGGGACTTGGATAACGGTTCCTATGCAATGTCCATTTCTGGTTTTGTCTGTGTCTGTGTCAGGCACCCTCTCCGTCTTTCTAGTCTGTGTTCCTCGCTTCACGCTCCCTCCTTGCTTCGCTCCACTCCTCCCTCCAGACTTCTAGCCAGGCTCCTCCTCCTCCTCCTACGTTCTAGCCAGGCTCCTCCCTCCTTCTGACCAGGCTCCTCCCACCTCGTGCTTCCCTCCCTCCTACTAGCCAGGCTCCTCCCTCCTACTGCCAGGCTCCTCCTGTCCAGGCTCATCCCTCCTACTAGCCATGCTCCTCCCTCCTACTAGCCAGGCTCCGTCCCTCCTCACGTGCTTCTAGCCAGGCTCCTCCCTCCTACATACTTCTAGCCAGGCTCCTCCCACCTACGTGCTTCTGCAGCCAGGCTCCTCCCTCCTACTAGCCAGGCTCCTCCCTCCTACGCCAGGCTCCCTGCGCGGCTCCTCCCTCCTACTAGCCAGGCTCCTCCCTCCTACTAGCCAGGCTCCTCCCTCCTACGTACTTCTAGCCAGGCTCCTCCCTCCTACGTACTTCTAGCCAGGCTCCTCCCTCCTACGTACTTCTAGCCAGGCTCCTCCCTCCTACGCACTTCTAGCCAGGCTCCTCCCTCCTACGCACTTCTAGCCAGGCTCCTCCCTCCCTGATGCACTTCTGCGGGCTCCTCCCTCCCTCAGCACTTCTAGCCAGGCTCCTCCCACCTACGTACTTCAGCGGGGCTCCTCCCTCCTACTAGCCAGGCTCCTCCCTCCTACTAGCCAGGCTCCTCCTAGCCAGGCTCATCCCTCCTACTAGCCATGCTCCTCCCTCCTACTAGCCAGGCTCCGCCCTCCTACGTACTTCTAGCCAGGCTCCTCCCTCCTACATACTTCTAGCCAGGCTCCTCCCACCTACGTACTTCTAGCCAGGCTCCTCCCTCCTACTAGCCAGGCTCCTCCCTCCTACTAGCCAGGCTCCTCCTAGCCAGGCTCCTCCCTCCTACTAGCCAGGCTCCTCCCTCCTACTAGCCAGGCTCCTCCCTCCTACGTACTTCTAGCCAGGCTCCTCCCTCCTACATACTTCTAGCCAGGCTCCGCCCTCCTACGTACTTCTAGCCAGGCTCCTCCCTCCTACGTACTTCTAGCTCCTCCTCCCTTTCTGGACTATAAGTCACATTTATTTAGAAATTTATTTCACAAAATCCAATACCAAAAACAGCCTTTTTCATCTGCCAACTACACAACAGCACACAGAACAACAGGCTGAATACGGTAGGTGTCCGGTATGTTACCGTAACACATTAACAGTTATTCAGCTACACAATAGCACACAGAACAACTACCAGGGCGTGGAGACGCAACTGCTCCGTTGACCAGCCCCTCCCGGAAGCATGCACCCATCTGTGGACTCATTCCTGCAGCTCTGGCCATCTTGCTTTCAGCCCGCAATTAGCCGATTAGCTTTCTTTGTTTTCTTCATTGCAGTAGAAGTTTCTCCCTCATTTCAAACTTTCTTTCAGCTGCTCGATTACCGTTTTCGGCTGCATATTTTAATACCTGCAGTTTGTTATCTCTTTTCTTTCTCCGTTGTCTTTAGGAGAAGCATTTTAGTTGTCACAAGCCTAGAGCACCCTCTCATGGCTGTACACGGTAATGTTTTTGCCAAAGTAGGAAAAAAAGTGCGACTTAAAGTCCGGAAAATATGGTACTTCTAGCCTGGCCCCGCGTTAATACGCAACACTCAGAAATCCCCCAGAAGCAGAGAGGTTTATGTTCAGGATGTAAAATATGTAATCATTATTTTGCTTGATTTGCTAAACTCTCTGATGCCTAAAGGAACTTTTTTGCTGACTTTTTAGGGCTTTATGTCAACCAAACTGTAAGAGACAAAGACTATATGAAAGATTCAGTAATACAGTGAGATATTTGACTTCTGATTAATAACAGCATGTTAATGAACGCTACATGTCTGGCCCTTAGTGAAGCTGAGTCTGAAACTGCCGCGTTAAGGCGTGGAGTAGCAGCAGGTCACACATGCTTCTTTCCTGCTGGTTGCTCGCTTCCCAGCCTCTAACACGCACCTTGACCCGTCTGGCAGCGGCGTCCGCTCTCAAACGAGAACAGGTTGGAGTCGTAGCCGTAGCGCCGTAAGCACAGGTAAGGCCACCGCACGTCGTCACGGCGATGAGTGTGGAGGACGAGCTCAGCATCGGTCAGCTCCATCACACCTGATCCCAACTCGTTCCCATCGTCGTCCACGTTTATCACCTGCACAGGTACACAACAACAAAGACACAGAGAATTAGAGAACAGTCAGAGACAGGTCAACGACCACACAAATACAGAGGCTTAAATGTCCCAGGACATGGTGCTCTTTGGCTTAAAGGTCCCAGGACATGGTGCTCTTTGGCTTAAAGGTCCCAGGACATGGTGCTCTTTGGCTTAAAGGTCCCAGGACATGGTGCTCTTTGGCTTAAAGGTCCCGGGACATGGTGCTCTTTGGCTTAAAGGTCCCGGGACATGGTGCTCTTTGGCTTAAAGGTCCCGGGACATGCTGCTCTTTGGCTTAAAAAGGTCCCAGGACATGGTGCTCTTTGGCTTAAAAAGGTCCCGGGACATGGTGCTCTTTGGCTTAAAGGTCCCAGGACATGGTGCTCTTTGGCTTAAAGGTCCCAGGACATGGTGCTCTTTGGCTTAAAGGTCCCGGGACATGGTGCTCTTTGGCTTAAAGGTCCCGGGACATGGTGCTCTTTGGCTTAAAGGTCCCGGACATGGTGCTCTTTGGCTTAAAAGGTCCCAGGACATGGTGCTCTTTGGCTTAAAAGGTCCGGGACATGGTGCTCTTTGGCTTAAAGGTCCCAGGACATGGTGCTCTTTGGCTTAAAGGTCCCGGGACATGGTGCTCTTTGGCTTAAAAAGGTCCCAGGACATGGTGCTCTTTGGCTTAAAGGTCCCAGGACATGGTGCTCTTTGGCTTAAAGGTCCCGGGACATGGTGCTCTTTGGCTTAAAGGTCCCGGGACATGGTGCCCTTTGGCTTAAAAAGGTCCCGGGACATGGTGCTCTTTGGCTTAAAGGTCCCGGGACATGGTGCTCTTTGGCTTAAAGGTCCCGGGACATGGTGCTCTTTGGCTTAAAAAGGTCCCAGGACATGGTGCTCTTTGGCTTAAAAAGGTCCCAGGACATGGTGCTCTTTGGCTTAAAAAGGTCCCAGGACATGGTGCTCTTTGGCTTAAAAAGGTCCCAGGACATGGTGCTCTTTGGCTTAAAAGGAGAAACCCGGCCAATTTTTACCTGCATTTTGTGTCTGTTAAGAGGCACAAAGGCCCTCTTAGAACATGCCCCCATAACTGGCATTTCAGCTAACTGGGAGCTCTGGCCATTAGCTGCAGCAGCTCCAGTTTGCTAAAACTGATTTTTTAGAGAGTAAAAAAATAGGATTTACAAACTAAAAAAACAAGTTGATTTAGAGACAACACTTTCCACATACTGGCTCCTTACTCAGACGGAGGCAACCGCTAGCTATCAGGAGACAGAAGTGGCACGTGGCTGGTGTTCTGGTGCGTTTGCATCACAGTTTTTAAGTCAGAGGAGAAAAGAAGAAAGCAGCTGCAGCTTCACCGAAACAAAGACAGAAAACATTAACTGACGTGTGACTGGCAGCACTCTGACATTTACACACCAGACGGAAACATGCCCACATTTGGAGCTTGGTGAGAGTTAATTTTGTACCCTGGCATAAAGGTGAATAAACCTGTGTGTGTGTGTGTGTGTGTGTGAGTAGGTGAATAATCCAGTGTGTGTGTGTGTGTGTGAGTAGGTGAATAATCCAGTGTGTGTGTGTGTGTGTGTGTGTGTGTGTGTTGTGTAGATGAATAATCCAAAGTGTGTGTGTGTGAGTAGGTGAATAATCCAGAATGTGTGTGTAGGTGAATAATCCAGAGTGTGTGTGTGTAGGTGAATAATCCAGAGTGTGTGTGTAGGTGAATAATCCAGAGTGTGTGTGTGTAGGTGAATAATCCAGAATGTGTGTGTGGGTGAATAATCCAGAGTGTGTGTGTGTAGGTGAATAATCCAGAGTGTGTGTGTAGGTGAATAATCCAGAGTGTGTGTGTAGGTGAATAATCCAGAGTGTGTGTGTAGGTGAATAATCCAGAGTGTGTGTGTAGGTGAATAATCCAGAGTGTGTGTGTAGGTGAATAATCCAGAGTGTGTGTGTGTGTGTGGGTGAATAATCCAGAGTGTGTGTGTGTGTGTGTGAGAGTAGGTGAATAATCCAGAGTGTGTGTGTGTGCGTGTGTAGATGAATAATCCAAAGTGTGTGTGTGTGTGTGTGTGTGAGTAGGTGAATAATCCAGAGTGTGTGTGTGTGTGTGTAGGTGAATAATCCAGAGTGTGTGTGTGTGTGTAGGTGAATAATCCAGAGTGTGTGTGTGAGTAGGTGAATAATCCAGAGTGTGTGTGTGTGTGTGTGAGTAGGTGAATAATCCAGAGTGTGTGTGTGTGTGTGTGTGTAGATGAATAATCCAGTGTGTGTGTGTGTGTGTGTGTGTGTGTAGATGAATAATCCAGAGTGTCTGTGTGTGTGAGTAGGTGAATAATCCAGAGTGTGTGTGTGTGTGTAGATGAATAATCCAGTGTGTGTGTGTGTGTGTAGATGAATAATCCAGAGTGTCTGTGTGTGTGAGTAGGTGAATAATCCAGAGTGTGTGTGTGTGTAGATGAATAATCCAGTGTGTGTGTGTGTGTGTGTGTAGATGAATAATCCAGAGTGTGTGTGTGTGTGAGTAGGTGAATAATCCAGAGTGTGTGTGTGTGTGTGTGTAGATGAATAATCCAGTGTGTCTGTGTGTGTGAGTAGGTGAATAATCCAGAGTGTCTGTGTGTGTGAGTAGGTGAATAATCCAGAGTGTGTGTGAGTAGGTGAATAATCCAGAGTGTGTGTGAGTAGGTGAATAATCCAGAGTGTGTGAGAGTAGGTGAATAATCCAGTGTGTGTGTGTGTAGATGAATGATCGAGTGTGTGTGTGTGTGTGTGTGTGTGTGTGTGTGTGTGTGTAGGTGAATAATCCAGAGTGTGTGTGTGAGTAGGTGACTAATCCAGAGTGTGTGTGTGTGTGTGTGTAGGTGAATAATCCAGAGTGTGTGTGTAGGTGCATAATCCAGAGTGTGTGTGTGTGTGTAAATGAATAATCCAGAGTGTGTGTGTGTGTGTGTAAATTAATAATCCAAGAGTGTGTGTGTGTGTATAATCGAGAGTGTGTGTGTGTGTGTGTGTGTAAGCGAGTGTGTGTGTGTGTGTGTGTGTGTGTGTGTGTAGGTGAATAATCCAGAGAGAGTGTGTGTGTGTGTGTGTGTGTGTGTGTGTGTGTGTGTGTGTGTGTGTGTGTGTGTGTGTGTGTGTGTGTGTATGGTGAATAATCCAGAGTGTGTGTGTGTGTGTGAAGGTGAATAATCCAGAGTGTGTGTGTGTGTGTGTGAAGGTGAATAATCCAGAGTGTATCTGTGAAGTTGAATAATCCAGAGTGTGTGTGTGTGTGAAGGTGAATAATCCAGAGTGTATGTGTGTGTGTGAAGGTGAATAATCCAGAGTGTGTGTGTGTGTGTGTGTGAGAAGGTGAATAATCCAGAGTGTATGTGTGTGTGTGAAGGTGAATAATCCAGAGTGTGTGTGTGTGTGTGTGTGTGTGAGAAGGTGAATAATCCAGAGTGTGTGTGTGAAGGTGAATAATCCAGAGTGTGTGTGTGTGTGTGTGAAGGTGAATAATCCAGAGTGTGTGTGTGTGTGAAGGTGAATAATCCAGAGTGTGTGTGTGTGTGTGTGTGTGTGTGTGTGCTGTGAAGGTGAATAATCCAGAGTGTGTGTGAAGTTGAATAATCCAGAGTGTGTGTGTGTAGGTGAATAATCCAGAGTGTGTGTGTGTGTGTAGGTGAATAATCCAGAGTGTGTGTGTGTGTGTGAAGGTGAATAATCCAGAGTGTGTGTGTGTGTGTGAAGGTGAATAATCCAGAGTGTGTGTGTGTGTATGTGTGTGAAGGTGAATAATCCAGAGTGTGTGTGTGTGTGTGAAGGTGAATAATCCAGAGTGTGTGTGTGTGTGTGTGAAGGTGAATAATCCAGAGTGTGTGTGTGTGTGTGAAGGTGAATAATCCAGAGTGTGTGTGTGTGTGTGTATGTGTGTGAAGGTGAATAATCCAGAGTGTGTGTGTGTGTGTGAGGTGAATAATCCAGAGTGTGTGTGTGTGTGTGTGAAGGTGAATAATCCAGAGTGTGTGTGTGTGTGTGTCTGTGAAGGTGAATAATCCAGAGTGTGTGTGTGTGTGTGTGTGAAGGTGAATAATCCAGAGTGTGTGTGTGTGTGTGTGTGTGTGTGTGTGTGTGTGTGTGTGTGTGTGTGTGTGTGTGTGTGTGTGTGTGTGAGAGAGAGAATAATCCAGAGTGTGTGTGTTCTGAAGGACTCCAACTCACCTTAAATTTACTTTGATGATTATCTGGAATTGACTCTTTCTCTGGACAGCTTAAGCAGCTACCCATGGCTTCTTCAGAGCACCATCTGATGTCTGACACACACAACAAACACACACACGTTAAAAGAAACAACACAGAGCTGTCACAGAGCTGTGTGTGGGTGGACATGTCCTGACCTAGATCCTGCCTCCGGTAGCCCTGGTCCCATCCTCAGAGTCTGAGGGACGCTCATTCTTTAGTTGGTCTGTAGACATCAACAGCAGCTCTGCACACACGAGAAACATTAGAGAGAGCAAACATGACAGCTGCATCCAGGTTACACTAACGCTGAGTCTCTAGAAGACCACACACACACACACACACACACACACACACACACACACACACACACACACACACACACACACACACACACGTCTCCCCCTCTCTCTCTCTCTCCCCTAGCTGTCCTGTCCATTAAAGACAGAAAAGACCCCCAAAAATGTGATGAACTCCTAACTCTCCATCCTTCTGTCTCCGTCTCCTAACTCTCCATCCTTCTGTCTCCTAACTCTCCATCCTTCTGTCTGTCTGTCTCCTAACTCTCCATCCTTCTGTCTCCTAACTCTCCATCCTTCTGTCTCCTAACTCTCCATCCTTCTGTCTCCTAACTCTCCATCCTTCTGTCTCTGTCTGTCTCCTAACTCTCCATCCTTCTGTCTGTCTCCTAACTCTCCATCCTTCTGTCTCCTAACTCTCCATCCTTCTGTCTCCTAACTCTCCATCCTTCTGTCTCCTAACTCTCCGTCCTTCTGTCTGTCTGTCTCCTAACTCTCCATCCTTCTGTCTCTGTCTGTCTCCTAACTCTCCATCCTTCTGTCTCCTAACTCTCCATCCTTCTGTCTGTCTCCTAACTCTCAATCCTTCTGTCTGTCTCCTAACTCTCCATCCTTCTGTCTCCTAACTCTCCATCCTTCTGTCTGTCTCCTAACTCTCCATCCTTCTGTCTCTGTCTGTCTCCTAACTCTCCATCCTTCTGTCTGTCTCCTAACTCTCCATCCTTCTGTCTCCTAACTCTCCATCCTTCTGTCTCCTAACTCTCCATCCTTCTGTCTCCTAACTCTCCATCCTTCTGTCTGTCTGTCTCCTAAATCCCCATCCTTCTGTCTCTGTCTGTCTCCTAACTCTCCATCCTTCTGTCTGTCTCCTAACTCTCCATCCTTCTGTCTCCTAACTCTCCATCCTTCTGTCTCTGTCTCCTAACTCTCCATCCTTCTGTCTCCTAACTCTCCATCCTTCTGTCTGTCTCCTAACTCTCCATCCTTCTGTCTCCTAACTCTCCATCCTTCTGTCTCCTAAATCCCCATCCTTCTGTCTCTGTCTCCTAACTCCCCATCCTTCTGTCTGTCTCCTAACTCTCCATCCTTCTGTCTGTCTGTCTCCTAACTCTCCATCCTTCTGTCTGTCTGTCTCCTAACTCTCCATCCTTCTGTCTGTCTGTCTCCTAACTCCCATCCTTCTGTCTGTCTGTCTCCTAAATCCCCATCCTTCTGCCTGTGATACGTCAGCAGAAGTCAAAGTAATGTTCAAAATGTACCTCTGAGACAGAATAATAAAGTTTAATGTTAAAAATGTAAACATGTCCTGTAACTCTGAGACAGAATAATAAAGTTTAATGTTCATAATGTCAACATGTCCTGTAACTCTGAGACAGAATAATAAAGTTTAATGTTCAAAATGTAATGAGAAACTAGGACGACGTCTCTTCACTATCTTCTGACATTTTATAGCCGTAAACTTCATTTCTTTGGAGTTTTGGGGGATTTTCAACATTGCTGATTTATTACAGACTAAACTACACTTTATATTTTATATTTATGTGTTTATGAATGTAAACGTGTGTGTGTGTGTGTGTGTGTGTGTGTGTGTGTGTGTGTGTGAGTCCTGTGACTCAGAAACAGGACAATAAAGTTTTAGTGTAAAAAAATGAATAACAGAGAGGTTAAAGTTGGTGTAATGTGAGAGTGTGTAACGGAGTCTAATGTTCCCAGTGACCCGGGTCCTTAACCCGGACTAACTGAGATAAGTTAGTGATGGGTGAGGCTAGCTCCCGGGGATGGAACACGCACCTCCTGGGTGAAAGTAGT
>NC_053119.1:389511-447011 GCF_010015445.1 Perca fluviatilis
GTTTCTTTATTTTCATGACTATTTACATTGTAGATTCTCACTGAAGGCATCTAAACTATGAATGAACACATATGGAATTATGTACTTAACAAAAAAGTGTGAAATAACTGAAAACATGTCTTATATTTTAGATTCTTCAAAGTAGCCACCCTTTGCTCTGATTACTGCTTTGCACACTCTTGGCATTCTCTTGATGAGCTTCAAGAGGTAGTCACCTGAAATGGTTTTCCAACAGTAGCTATGTTTCCATCAACCCGTTTTTATCCGAATTAAGTGATATCGAATGAAAAATGCCGTCATGGAAACAGTAAAATCCGACTGAATTTCATGAATATCGACTCAAAGAAAATACGTTCGGTCTCATCGGATTTTCTTTTGATCGATATACGGCTTATGCGATAACCGCTGATGGAAACGTTATTTGCCGAATAAATAATGAATTGCGATTAAGTTTTAGGTCATTTTATGGTTGCAACCCGCATTAAAACGAAGAAGAAGAAGAAGTTTCAGTTCATTTCTGCCCAGTATTTCCGCTCTGTTTGCACATATGACAGGTGTCAACAAAAACAGATGTAAGCGGACAAACGAGGAGACGAGATACTTTTTTAATTTAATTTACCAGAAAAATATAACAGCTATTTTAGATAGCAAAAATCTAAGAAACGCCATCATTTATCAGGAGCTCGCGAAGGAAATGACCAACAAAGGTTACGACAGGGACATTCTAAAATGCTTAACGTGAAAAAGCTTAACGTGGTTTAATGTATCTAAACAACGATCAATCATCACCAGATGTATCATGGTCATATCTTGTCATGAACACTTAAGCCTGTCAAAAAAACTAAATCGAAATCCAATGATTATAGAAGTTATCTCACGTTAATATTTTCTTCATCAGTGGCCGTATTAATATTATTAATAAGGCGAGGGAAAAGCTTAACGTGGTTGAATGTACCTAAACAATGATCAATCATCACCAAATTTCTCTCTCATATTACCCATCATAACCACGGAAAACTGTCAAATAATCTAACCCAATGTCCTATTATTATGGACGTTATCTGACATAAAGCGTTTCTGCTTCACAGCAGGGCAGCGGAGCGGCTGGGGGTTGACTCTCCACGGTTCTCATTGGCTTTATAAGTCCTAATGTGAAAAACATGGTTACATACATTAACATGGTTTAATGTACCTAAACAACGATCAATCATCACCAAAAAATCCTCTTCTATATTGCTCATCATAACCACTTAAAACGGTCAAATCTAACCCAATGTCCAAATATTATGGACGTTATCTGACACATTAACGTGAGATAACGTAATCATTGGATTTCGATTTAGTTTTTTTGACAGGCTTAAGTGTTCATGACAAGATATGACCATGATACATCTGGTGATGATTGATCGTTGTTTATACATTAAACCACGTAAAGCTTTTTCACGTTAAGCGTTTTAGAATGTCCCTTACGACAAGCCGTGGGACATCCTGCGGAGTAAATGGAAGGAGCTCAAACAGCGATACACGGCTCAAAAAAGAGAGTTGTCTCGCAGCGGTGCCGGAGGGAAAATAAAAGGCAAGTTCCACCTTTTAGATGAGCTGGATCAGATCCTCAGCCAAAGGCCAATCGTAGCTTAGCTTGGCTTCTAATATTAACAACAACAACTACTTCGCTTGAAAAGTTCGCTTGAATCTTGTGCGATTCAGTGCAAAAATGAATGGAAACACCTTAAAATGTCTCAAATCAATTCGATATACCAATTTAATCGCAAAACGTCATTACGCACAGGTTTTTATTCGCTTTAAAGCCGTTGGATGGAAACACACTTTCACCAGCTTTATTTGCATGAGTTTTTTTACCGAACTTCAGATAATTCGATTGACAAGTGGATGGAAACTTAGCTAGTCTTGAAGGAGCTCCCAGAGATGCTTAGCACTTGTTGGTCCTTTTGCATTCACTCTGCGGTCCAGCTCACCCCAAACCATCTCGATTGGGTTCAGGTCCGGTGACTGTGGAGGCCAGGTCATCTGGCGCAGCACTCTATCACTCTCCTTCTTGGTCAAATAGCCCTTACACAGCCTGGAGGTGTGTTTGGGGTCATTGTCCTGTTGAAAAATAAATTATGGTCCAACTAAACGGAAACCCGATGGGATGGCATGTCACTGCAGGATGCTGTGGTAGCCATGCTGGTTCAGTATGCCTTCAATTTTGAATAAATCCCCAACAGTGTCACCAGCAAAGCCCCCCCACACCATCACACCTCCTCCTCCATGCTTCACGGTGGGAACCAGGCATGTAGAATCCATCCGGTCACCTTTTCTGTGTCGCACAAAGACACGGCGGTTGGAACCAAAGATCTCAAATTTGGACTCATCAGACCAAAGCACAGATTTCCACTGGTCTAATGTCCATTCCTTGTTTCTTGGCCCAAACAAATCTCTTCTACTTGTTTCCTCTCCTTAGCAGTGGTTTCCTAGCAGCTACTTGACCATGAAGGCCTGATTCACGCAGTCTCCTCTTAACAGTTGTTCTAGAGATGTGTCTGCTGCTAGAACTCTGTGTGGCATTCATCTGGTCTCTAATCTGAGCTACTGTTAACTTGCGATTTCTGAGGCTGGTGACTCGGATGAACTTATCCTCAGCAGCAGAGGTGACTCTTGGTCTTCCTTTCCTGGGGCAGTCCTCATGTGAGCCAGTTTCGTTGTAGTGCTTGATGGTTTTTGCAACTCCACTTGGGGACACATTCAAAGTTTTCGCAATTTTCCGGACTGACTGACCTTCATGTGTTAAAGTAATGATGGCCACTCGTTTCTCTTTACTTAGCTGATTGATTCTTGCCATAATATGAATTCTAACAGTTGTCCAATAGGGCTGTCGGCTGTGTATCAACCTGACTTCTGCACAACACAACTGATGGTCCCAACCCCATTAATAAGGGAAAGAATTCCACTAATTAACCCTGACAAGGCACACCTGTGAAGTGAAAACCATTTCAGGTGACTACCTCATGAAGCTCATTGAGAGAACACCAAGGGTTTGAAGCGCTATCAAAAAAGCAATAAGGAGTGATATATATTTATATATAATAAGGAGTGATATATACAGTATTTATATACGTGTATACTAACAGGGATGTAGCTGGCGTTGATGTAGTCGGAGCACGGATCATCGTCTACGTAGGAAAGCTTCACTCTCGTCGAGTCGTCTGCAACACAAACAGAGTCAGAAATACAGCAGTAACTAACTAACTAACTAACTAACTAATTAGATAACTAACTAACTAACTAACTAACTACAGTCTACACATCAGCAGTTGATGTAGACCAGACTCTAACTACAGTGTGTGTGTGTATGTATATAGTTGTGTGTGTGTGTGTGTGTGTGTGTCTGTGGTGTGACTCACAGGGCAGGATGTTGTTGTAGCGGTTCTTGCCGCGGTTCTCTGGCAGCAGAGCCGAGTCCAGCGGCTGGTTCCGGCCCACGTCCTTCAGGTCCTGACAGGAACATAACGTCACAATGTCACAACGTCACAATGTCACAACGTAACGTCACAACGTCACAACGTCACAACGTAACAACATAACAACGTCACAACGTCACAACGTAACAACGTAACGACACATTGTAACAATGTAACAATGTAACAACATAACGACACATCGTAACAATGTAACAATGTAACAATGTAACAACATAACGACACATCGTAACAATGTAACAATGTAACAACGTCACAACGTAACAACATAACGTCACAACGTAACAACGTAACGACACATCGTAACAATGTAACAACGTAACAATGTAACAATCTAACAACGTAACAACGTAACAACGTAACAACATAACGACACATCGTAACAATGTAACAATGTAACAATGTAACAACATAACAACGTCACAACATAACAACGTCACAACGTCACAACTTAACAATGTAACGACACATCGTAACAATGTAACAATGTAACAACGTCACAACGTCACAACGTCACAACGTAACAATGTAACAATGTAACAATGTAACAACGTAACAACGTCACAACATAACGTAACGTCACAACATAACAATGTAACAACATAACAACGTCACAACGTAACAATGTAACAATGTAACAACATAACAACGTCACAACGTCACAATGTAACAATGTAACAACGTCACAACGTCACAACGTAACAATGTAACAATGTAACAATGTAACAACGTCACAACGTAACAAAGTAACAATGTAACATCACAACGTAACAATGTAACAATGTAACAACATAACAACGTCACATTGTAACAACGTAACGTCACAACGTAACAACGTAACAACGTAACAACGTAACAATGTAACAACGTAACAACGTAACAACGTAACGTCACGTCACAACGTAACAATGTAACAACATAACAACATAACAACATAACAACGTCACAACGTAACAATGTAACAACATAACAACATAACAACATAACAACGTAACAATGTAACAATGTAACAACGTCACAACGTCACAATGTACACCTTGCTACACGCTGCTACACCCTGCTACGTTCTGCTACGTTCTGCTATGCCCTGCTACACCCTGCTATGTTCTGCTATGTTCTGCTATGCACTGCTACACCCTGCTACACCCTGCTACGTTATGCTACGTTCTGCTATGCCCTGCTACACCCTGCTACACCCTGCTATGCTTTCTACAATCTATTTGGGCGTTTTCAACACTTTTTGAAGAAAAATAAATGAGATTCGTCGAAAAAAGTGACAAAACATCCCAACAGAGACTGACTGGATCATTATCGTGACAAGTGTTGGAGAGAAATACTTTAAATCTACGGGTTGATATCTCTCTGAGACTGTTTCCTGGAATATGTCTTCTGAACAGTTTCCACGGTAACAACTGATAATCCTGTGACTGTGTGCTCGTTTCCATGGTAACAACTGATAATCCTGTGACTGTGTGCTCGTTTCCATGGTAACAACTTACCTCGTACTCCTGGGACAGCAGGTAGTTGGAGTCGGCCTGCAGTTTGATGAAATGACTCTCAAAGTTCACCGTCTTTATGGGACTGAAGGACACAAAACTACATGTTATATATATATATATATATATATATATATATATATATATATATATATATATATTCTATAATATATATAATAGTGCAGAGGAGGCGTTGGGATTTCTCACCTGGACACTCGGCGGTTCCTGAGGAATAAAAAGAACAGAATAATAATGAAAGTGAAGAAGTCAGAGGAGTTGAAGGGGGTCTCACCCTGGGTGTAATTCAATGTAGAGCCGCCCCTGTCTACATGGATTTTTACCCTCCTCGTGTCCTCGGGTCAAATTTGACAAAAAAGTTTATATATATATATATATATATATATATATACAAAAGAAAAATCACCTAAAGGATTATTAGGAACACCTGTTAAATTTCACATTAATGAAATTATCTAATCAACCAGTCACATTGTAGCTGCTTCAATGCATTTAGGGGTGTGGTCCAGGTCTAGACAATCTCCTGAACTCCAAACTGAATGTCAGAATGGGAAAGAAAGGTGATCTAAGCAACTTTGAGCGTGGCATGGTTGTTGGGGCCAGATGGGCTGGTCTGAGTATTTCACAATCTGCTCAGTTACTGGGATTCTCACATACAACCATTTCTAGGGTTTACAAAGAATGGTCTGAAAAAGGAAAAACATCCAGTATGCTGCAATCCTGGGGGGCCAAAATGCCTTGGTGATGCTGGAGGTCAGAGGAGAATGGGCCGAGTGATTCAAGCTGATAGAAGATCAGCTTTGACTCAAATAACCACTCGTTACAACCGAGGTATGCAGCAAAGCATTTGTGAAGCCACAACATGCACAACCTTGAGGCGGATGGGCTACACCAGCAGAAGACCCCCCCGGGTACCACTCATCTCCACTAAAAATAGGAATATGAGGCTACACCAGCAGAAGACCCCCCCGGGTACCACTCATCTCCACTAACAATAGGAACTTGAGGCTACAATTTGCACAAGCTCAGCAAAATTGGACAGTTGAAGACTGTAAAAATGTTGCCTGGTCTGATGAGTCTCGATTTCCGTTGAGACATTCAGATGGTAGAGTCAGAATTTGGCGTAAACAGAATGAGAACATGGATCCATCATGCCTTGTTACCATTGGGCAGGCTGGTGGTGGGGGTGTAAGGGTGTGGGGGTGTAATGGTGTGGGGGATCCCTTTCTCCTTCAGAACTGCCTTAATTCTTTGTGTCATTGATTCAACAAGGTACTGGAAGCATTCTTTAGAAATGTTGGCCCATATTTATAGCATACGGTCAAACACAGTATTAGTATGGTGTTCCTAATAATCCTTTAGTTGTATGTATATATATATATATATATATATATATATACAGTACAGGCCAAAAGTTTGGACACACCTTCTCATTCAATGCGTTTCCTTTTTATTTTCATGACTATTTACATTGTAGATTCTCACTGAAGGCATCAAAACTATGAATGAACACATATGGAATTATGTACTTAACAAAAAAGTGTGAAATAACTGAAAACATGTTTTATATTTTAGATTCCTCAAAGTAGCCACCCTTTGCTTTTATTGATAACTCTGCAAACCCTTGGTGTTCTCTCAATGAGCTTCATGAGGTAGTCACCTGAAATGGTTTTCACTTCACAGGTGTGCTTTGTCAGGGTTAATTAGTGGAATTTGTTCCCTTATTAATAAAAAAGCAAAGGGTGGCTACTTTGAAGAATCTAAAATATAAGACATGTTTTCAGTTATTTCACACTTTTTTGTTCAGTACATAATTCCATATATGTTCATTCATAGTTTGGATGCCTTCAGTGAGAATCTACAATGTAAATAGTCATGAAAATAAAAAGGAAACACATTGAATGAGAAAGTGTGTCCAAACTTTTGGCCTGTACTGTAGATATATATATATATATATATATATATATATATATATATATATATACATTTGTATTTCTTTCTACAAATTCTCCAAAAACATAACGTAGATGGTTCCATTAGTCTTAACAAGTAAAATAAAGGGTTCAACACTTTCATTGAGTTTGGGTGTGTTAGTAAATTTTATAGCGTTTGAATTTTCTTTTTTAATCAAAGAATGTTGGAAAAAAACAACAAGAAATGTCAAAAAAACGTGCCGAAAAATCAACAAAAGCATCGAACATTTGTGAGCAAAAAAAAAAAAAATGTGTGGAAAAATGTGACGAAATGTTTTGAAAAAAGTGACGAAAACATGACCCAGAAAAAAAACACAGCAACAAACACACAGAAAATACCTCGAAAAAGTCGACAAAACCCTCCTTAAAATCTAAACCGGGCTTTATCCAAAAAACATTACAATAAACATTTATTTAGTTTTTGTCTATTTCAACGTTTTTCCTCCTTTGTTGTTGTTGTTTTTGGCTAATTTTCAATCCATGCAGACGTGTCCTGGGACCTTCCGACCCCCCATGCTGAACCCAAAGTTACGCCCCTGGAGTACAGTATGTAGTATTATAAGTCATAAAGTAAGAATTATACAGTAAGTAGTACAGTATGTAGTACTGTATGTAGCAGTATCTTTACCCTCTGACTCCGTGGAGGACTGAAGTCGGAACATCTCTCCTCACGTTCATCCTGACACTCGTTCTCTCCTCCACCCTGAAACACACACACACACACACACACACACAGACACAGAAACACACACACACACACACACAGACACACACACACACGCACACACACACACATACACACACACACATACACACACACACACACACACACACAGAGACACACAAACAAAGAGACACACAGACAGACAGACACACACACACAGAGAGACACACACACACACAGAGACACACACACACACACAGAGAGACACACACACACACACACACACACACACACACAGAGACACACACACACACAGAAACACACACACACAGAGACACACACACACAGATACACATAAACATACACACACATACACACACACACACACACACACACACACAGACACACAGACACAACACACACACACACAGACACACACAGATAGTAGAACTTCAACTCCCAGACCGTCACATGATCCCCTCTGACCCCAGGAAAGAGGTGGAGTTAGTCACACTTTGCAGTTTGTTTTTTGTGTACTCACACAGTGTTATTGTGTACTGTGTTTTTGTGTACTCACACTGTGTTTTTGTGTACTCACACTGTGTTTGTGTGTACTCACACTTTGCGAGCCTTCTGTCTGCAGACCAGCAGAACGGTGACTCCCACCATCATGACGATGAGGAACATGGCGGCGCTGATTCCCTCGATCACACCACTCAGAGGCTCTGAGGGACGACACAACCACACACATAAAAACAATTAAACTAATGTTAGTCTCCTTTTCATTCAGGACTCAGAAGAAGAATGACCTAAATATGTTACCTTTTCTTTGTTTCATCTAGATATAATATGTAATAATTAGGACCCACCAGACTCCATGTAAATAATCAGGACTTTTAGCGTGTATAGAGCCAGCATATCTCCACCAGACTCCATGTAAATAATCAGGACTTTTAGCGTGTATAGAGCCAGCATATCTCCACCAGACTCCATGTAAATAATCAGGACTTTTAGCGTGTATAGAGCCAGCATATCTCCACCAGACTTCATGTAAATAATCAGGACTTTTAGCATGTATAGAGCCAGCATATCTCCACCAGACTCCATGTAAATAATCAGGACTTTTAGCGTGTATAGAGCCAGCATATCTCCACCAGACTTCATGTAAATAATCAGGACTTTTAGCTTGTATAGAGCCAGCATATCTCCACCAGACTCCATGTAAATAATCAGGACTTTTAGCGTGTATAGAGCCAGCACATTTCCACCAGACTCCATGTAAATAATCAGGACTTTTAGCGTGTACAGAGCCAGCATATTTCCACCAGACTCCATGTAAATAATCTGGGGTCTAATTTATAAACGTGGCATACGCACAAAACGGGGCTGAAAATGTGCGTACGCCACTTCCCACGCAAACGTTGTGATTTATAAAAAACAAACTTGACGGGAAAATGTGCGGTCCTTCACGCAAACTCTGACCCATGCGTACGCACATTTTGGAGACAAAATAGGAATTTGCGACGCAGATGGTGAGGTGGTGAACTGAAGAAAGTAAATGGGAAAACGATTACTCTTAGTATTGATATGCTTCACGCACATTCTTTCACTCCATTACATCCACATTACCATGAAGATTAAATCCAGCATTGTTATTTGCGCTTGTACTTAGTGATACTTGTTCCATAAACACCTTGTAAAATCCAACTCCTTAATTTTAATAAAAATGTGTTCTTAATATCTAATCAGCGCTGTCTCTATGTCACATTGTCCGCTATGGAGCGCAGGAGGAGCAGATGGCCCAACTGCATGGAATACAGGATAGCATAAAACACCCTACCATTAGATAACTGCAAAACACAGTGTAAATAACTAAATATCTGTCTTTAAAACTGTGCATATATCATCAAATGTCAAAGTCTGGAAATACAGCCGTTACGCTCTCGCGCAATTGTTACACCTGCATGAAGAAAAGTGTGTTTGCCTATTACACTTTATTTCATCTTCAAATTGTATCTCGGGTGGGGGATACCACCAGTTGATGCTGTGTTGGGGAGGTGTTAACAATCACAAATTGTTGTAAACATAAATACTGCGGTGACCCCTGTGCGTATTGCTGCATGATGGACTATGCTAATGGAACAATCAGGAGAGAAAAAGACTTCAGGGACCATGATGATGACTGGCTAATATGCCGATTTAAATTCCCTAAAGCTGAGCTCTTGGATCTATGTACTGAATTGGGTCCAATAGAGAGGGCAACGCGCCGTAACCGTGCCATATCCTGGTCCAAATACAGGTCCTCGCCACTCTGGGGGCAACCGGCTGTTTCCAGAGGGAAATGTCAGACAGCTAAGTGTTTTATATATAATCTTCAACTTCATCACTAAGGCTTGTTTGGATATAATATATAGTTCTGTTAAATCTTATTATATACGTCTGGTAAATCGAAGCTGTCCCCGATTGCCGTAATACCTGCTGTTTTGGAAGATAATAATAAAGGTAGTCTATGGATCTGGTTCCCCTACACTACACGCATTCACAAGGTGCTTTGCATTGACTATTTATGGTTAAACATGGGCGTGTACAGGGCGGGATAAGAGGCTGATCCACGTACGCACACTTGTAGGTAATCTCTGATTTATAAAGGGAACATTGCTTACAGGTGTGCGTACACACGGTTTTATAAATCTGACTTTTTTTCGGTGTACGCCATTTTGGGCTTTTGGGCGTACGTACACTTATAGTAAGGATCCTACGCACAGTTTTATAAATGAGACCCCAGGACTTTTAATGTGTATAGAGCCAGCATATCTCCACATGTAAATGGGTGAATTAAGGGTTTATTTCAATCAAACCAGAGTGGTGATTGTTGGAACAGTGGAAAGATGAACCAAGACGGCTTTTGATAATTTTATTTAGTTTCTGTGTTTTACGATGATAAAAGTTCTGATTATTTACATGGAGTCTGGTGGGTTTGGTGATGGTGATTTCGGGGCTGTTTCATGTTAAACTAAAAGGATCTTACTCTTTAACTAAAAGGTCTATCTCTGTAGGGATCCTTTCATAATGTTGTCACACACTTAGAATAATAATCTGAGTCTGACAGCAGCAACAACAGAACTGAACTATTGAAATGTTTGAGAGTGTAAACGTGGAGCATACCTGGCTCGGTGACAACTGGCAGTGACAGGTACGTGTCACTGTACAGCGGAGAGCTGAAGTCATTCTTCTCTTCATCAAACAGCTGAGTGAACGCTCGGACACTGAGCCTGCACACACAAATCAAAACTCATTTAAATATATATAATTCATAGATGATGGGGATCACATTAATGCAACACTTACAGTTATTTGTGGATATTTCTGCACATGTAAAACTAATAAGTTTGCTCTAGCTTTTTCAATGTTTTAGACACAGCTATGGTGATAATAACGGTCCAAAAGAATGTGAAAAAGAGATCCAAAATTACCCCAAAGAAAACCCCAAAACCCCAAAAGACACATTAAATGTGTAGGGTGATTGCTTTATTTTTTAAATTGAAAAACATAAAAAAATTTTGAAGAAGGATGCCCAAACCCCCGCCAACAAACATACACACCTAAGTCTTCCACGAACTGAGGGAAAACACTGACCTGTAGGCAGTTTTGGGTTTCAGCGGTCCGTCACAGAACAGGTTCCGGTCTCTGCGGGTCTCTGGATCACAGGAGCCGCCCAGCGAGTCCATCCCCGTGCCCACGGTGATCTGGAAGCTTTGGTTGCTGCCGGCGCTGCCGTCGCTGCACTGACTGGGGAAGAAGCCGCTCTGGTAGCATTTTATGGAGCTGTTGGATTTATATTCCAGGTAGGAGGGCAGAGGGTGCTGCTGCTCTGGCTGCTGCTCATCCACACCTGCAAACAGCAAAATATCAAATCATCATTAAATTTTTTAAGATTTTTTTCCCGATTGCTTACATGAATCAGTCAAAAGTGAAGCCACATTGTCAAAACTCTTCACATAGAGAAACAAGTTTGTGTTAACTAGTCTCTCATTTATAGCGCTGTGGAGTAAGGCTGCAGCTACACCACAGATGCATTCTGGGATAGGAGAATGAACTCTGTGTTGTTTGCATTTCTTTAAACCAATCACAATGGTCTAAGCTCCAGACGCAGCGACTGTGGCTCTGCTAAATAGTCTCAGGAAGGAACTTGTTCTGGTGGAAAGTTTGCACCCTGCAAAGGAAAACTCCTCATCCAATATTAAAAGTAGTTAACTGTTGACACAATACAGTAATGTGAGCTAATTAAATTGGCTGATACATGGTTAAACCTCATTGGCTCTTACCAGTGGATCTCCATGTGTACTTCGTCCACAGCAATCCCACCAATCATTCCCAAAACCTCCCAGTTAGAGAGGAAATTATCTAACATATTCTTTATAAAACCTCCCAGTTAGAGAGGAAATGATCTAACATATTCTTTATAAAACCTCCCAGTTAGAGAGGAGATGATCTAACATATTCTTTATAAAACCTCCCAGTTAGAGAGCAAATGATCTAACATATTTTTTATAAAACCTCCCAGTTAGAGAGGAAATGATCTAACATATTCTTTATAAAACCTCCCAGTTGGAGAGGAAATGATCTAACATATTTTTTATAAAACCTCCCAGTTAGAGAGGAAATTATCTAACATATTCTTTATAAAACCTCCCAGTTACAGAGGAAATGATCTAAACATGTATATATGATTACCTTGAGACTCGGCCACCACCACAGCGAAGAACTTGATGGCTCCGTTGACATCGCTGAACCAGCTGCAGTTAAACCTGAAGAAGATGGAGGACTTGGTGACGATGGCGGAGCGGTCGCTGACCCGAGTACTGAGGGGTGGCACCGGGGGACCTGCGGGAGTCGGAAACACGTTGAACATTAATTATAAAAGTGTCCTTCATGTCTTTACTAGAGCTGCAACTAACAATTATGTTCACTGTGGATTAATCTGTGCAACCAACATCATCTCTAACAAGTCCAAAACAACCTCGAAAAAATACAGCGTTAAATGTCAAAAAAAGTGACAACTTCGAAAAATCTCCAAACCTCAAAAGAATCATCAGAAATGTAAAAGGTGCCAAAACATCGGCAACTTTGAAGAAATGATATGAAAACCGCGGGAAAAGCAACAAAAAGGTTAAAAAAATGAAATTGTTTTTTGAAAAAAACAGTGAAAATATTTTTCAAAAGTCAACATCCCAAAGCAATTAATGGGTTAAGCTTTATGTATAGTTGTGCAGTGCTTACGGTCGATCATGGTGACCACGCTGTCGCGGGCCTCCTCGCTGGTCGTCCGGTCCGAAATGACCTTCACAGAGACGCTGTAGCGTCGGTGCGGCTCCAGCTGCGTGATGCGGTATGTGGTGGCGTCTCTGCCGGTGCGTCGGGAGTAGACTAGGACCTGCGAGTCCTGACGCAGACACTCAATGGTGTACGAGTCGAAGTCTGCTTCCGGCGGCGCCCACGAACATGAGATAGATGTTGAGCTCTGAGGACGGCAGTGCAGGCCGTGCACTCGCTCCGGCTCTGCAGACACACAAATACACAAAGTACACAAGTAGAGATACTCAGAATCTAAAGTACTCTACAGAGCCCGTGCACTCGCTCCAGCTCTTCAGAGACACAAATACACAAATACAGATACTCAGAAACTAAAGTACTCTACAGAGGATGTGCACTCGCTCCGGCTCTTCAGAGACGGACAGATACTCAGAACCTTAAGTACAAATGCAACACGAAGGCGACAAAAACATTACCAAAAAAGCAACAAAAGACGTTGAAAAAGGAGGCAAAAACGTTGGTAAAAAAGGCAACAAAAATGGTCTATGGTTTTGGCTGAGGAACAATTCTATATGATTATACGAACCTACTGGTGCAGATGCTGTTGTGGATGGGTGTGCTGTAGGTGTGCGTGGCCCTGGGCTTGCGTTAGGGTTATTGTATATGATTTTATGAACCTACTGGTGCGGATGCTGTTGTGGATGGGTGTGCTGTAGGTGCGCGTGGGCTCGGCGACGCCGCTGATGCTGCGCAGGCTGAAGGTGTACAGCCGGCCGGGGAACATCCCTCTCAGGATGCGGCTGCCCGCCGTGGGGCTGTGGTACGGGTTGATAACTGCCAGCTGGTCCCGAGGAGTCCACTCCAGGTCGAAGTCGTCGAAGTCGGAGTTGGCGGGAACGCTCCACGTGATCTCCAGGGAGGTGTTGGTGACCCCTCCA
Organism: Perca fluviatilis; assembly: GCF_010015445.1. Taxonomy (NCBI): domain Eukaryota; kingdom Metazoa; phylum Chordata; class Actinopteri; order Perciformes; family Percidae; genus Perca; species Perca fluviatilis. The sequence goes on from NC_053119.1 coordinate 403,393, forward strand.
AACAGGAAGGAGCCGGGAGGGTTCGGAGCTGAGCACCACACAAACAACACACACAAGGAAAGGCTTCCTGTTAGGGTGGGGTTCATGCTCTCTGCACAGATTACTGACTTTATTACAATGTCCTTACAAATGCATGGTTAACGATTAATCATAATAGTTGGAGACTTGGAAACTTGACTATAATAATCACTTTTGTAATTAACTAAATGTCTCAGACGTCCCTGGTATTCCCTGATATTCCCTGGTATTCCCTGATATTCCCTGGTATTCCCTGATATTCCTTGGTATTCCCTGGTATTCCCTGATATTCCCTGGTATTCCCTGATATTCCCTGGTATTCCTGGTATTCCCTGACATTCCCTGGTATTCCCTGGTATTCATTGGTATTCCCTGGTATTCCCTGATATTCATTGGTATCCCCTGGTATTTCCTGGTATTCCCTGGTATTCCCTTGTATTCCATGGTATTCATTGGTATTCCCTGGTATTTCCTGGCATTTCCTAATATTCCCTGGTATTTCCTGGTATTTCCTAATATTCCCTGATATTACCTGGTATACCCTGGTATTCCTTGGTATTCCTTGGTATTCCCTGGTATACCCTGGTATTCCCTGGTATTCCTTGGTATTCCTTGGTATTCCCTGGTATTCCCTGGTATTCCATGGTATTTCCTGGTATTCCCTAATATTCCCTGGTATTCCCAGGTATTCCATGGTTTTCCCTGATATTCCCTGGTATTCATTGGTATTTCCTGGTATTTCCTAATATTCCCTGGTATTCCCTGGTATTCATTGGTATTCCTTGGTATTCCCTGGTATACCCTGGTATTCCGTAGTATTCCCTGGTATTCCCTGGTATTCACTCGTATTTCCTGGTATTCCCTGGTATTCCCTGGTATTCCCTAGTATTCCCTAATATTCCCTGGTATTCCCTGGTATTCCCTAGTATTCCCTAATATTCTATGGTATTCCCTATTATTTCCTGATATTCCCTAGTATTCCCTGGTATTCCTTGGTATTTCCTGGTATTCCTTGATATTTCCTGGTATTCCCTGGTATTCCTTGATATTCCCTGGTATTCCTTGGTATTTCCTGGTATTCCTTGGTATTCCTTGATATTTCCTGGTATTCCCTGGTATTCCTTGATATTCCCTGGTATTCCTTGGTATTCCTTGGTATTTCCTGGTATTCCCTGATATTCCCTAATATTGCCTGGCATTCCTTGGTATTCCCTAATATTCCCTGGTATTCCCTGGTATTCCCTGGTAATCCCTGGTATTCCAGGAGCATCAGTAACTCTGATAACGTCTCACCGGTGCGTCCCAGCGTGCTGGCGCTGTTGCTCAGCTCTCCGCTGAGACTCTTCAGCTCGGCCCGGTACCGCCGCCCAGGAACCAGGTCCGAGAAAACGAACTGGCTGACCTCTGGACCCAGCGGCTGCTCGGCGTGCTGAGAGCCGTCAGGGTTGTAGAGCGACAGCAGGAAGCTGCTCAGATCGCCACCGCCACTCTCCCAGCTCACCCACAGGGCATCAGACTGGTTCCCACTGCGAGCTGTCAGAGACGCCACAGCGGCTGGGACTAAAGACCAGACAGAGGACCAACACTTAATCTAAACTTTAGTTCATAAGTATTTTACTGTTAACAGACAATGAAATGATGATTCATCATGTTTACTTATTATAAGTTTGTTGGCTAAACTCAACTGTACCCACCAGACCCAGACAGCTGATTAGTTGCTCTTTGCCCCCCTTCACCTGTTCAGGCCCAGACAGCTGATTGGTTGCTCACCTGTGTGGGCCCAGACAGCTGATTGGTTGCTCACCTGCGCGGGCCCAGACAGCTGATTGGTTGCTCACCTGTGCAGGCCCAGACAGCTGATTGGTTGCTCACCTGTGCGGGCCCAGACAGCTGATTGGTTGCTGTGTTCTCCGCTAAGCGTAACCACCACCATGCGGTACGCGGCGCCGGGTCGGAGACCCTGGAAGGAAACCTGCTGACTGCTGGACTGGCCGCGGCGTCGCTCCTGCAGCGAGTCGTCACTTTTATACAACGAGATCTCGTAACGGTCGAAGTCCCCTTCAGGCGGAGACCAGCGGAACGACAGACCGCTGGTTGAGTTGGCTTTAACGGAGAGATCGGTGACGGCTGCAGGGCCTGGCAAGAAGGAAGGACAACACTTTCATTAATACACAAAAACACTTTCATGTATCTATCTATCTATCCATCTATTAATCTATCTATCTATCTATCTATCCATATATCCATCTATTAATCTATCTATATATATATCTATTCATCTATCTATCTCTCTATCTATCTCTCTATCTATCTATCTACAGTATCTATCTATCTATCTATCCATCTATTAATCTATCTATCTATCTATCTATCCATCTATCCATCTATTAATCTATCTATCTATATATATATATATATATATATATTCATCTATCTATCTCTCCATCTATCTCTCTATCTATCTATCTACAGTATCTATCTATCTATCTCTCTATCTATCTATCTATATATCTATCTATCCATCTATTAATCTATCTATCTATCTATCTATCCATCTATCCATCTATCCATCTATTAATCTATCTATATATATATCTATTCATCTATCTATCTCTCCATCTATCTCTCTATCTTTCTATCTATCTATCTATCTATCTATCTATCTATCTATCTATCTATCCATCCATCCATCCATCCATCCATCCATGGTCTTACGTGTGCGAGCATCGGCGCTGACCCCTGGGCTGTGGACCCCCCCACTGGTGGTCTGGACCATGACTCGGTACTTTTTCCCTGGGGTGAGGCCTTCAAACCTGAACGCTGTGTGTCCGGAGGGCTGGAAGGAGTGAGTCAGCAGACTTCCTCTCTCGTCCAGGAGTTGCAGGAAGTATCCGTCCGACACGCCGAGGGCTTCCTGCCAGCGGAGCGCCAGGCTGCAGGTCGAGAGATCCTCCACCTGGAGCGCTGTCACCGCCACCGGCACTGAACACACACACAGGTAAATATTACACAACTGAACACACACACAGGTAAATATCACACTACTGAACACACAGGTAAATATTACACTACTGAACACACACACATGTAAATATCACACTACTGAACACACACACACACACAGGTAAATATTACACTACTGAACACACACACAGGTAAATATCACACTACTAAACACACACACAGGTAAATATCACACAACTGAACACACACAGGTAAATATTACACTACTGAACACACACACACACAGGTAAATATCACACTACTGAACACACACACAGGTAAATATTACACTACTGAACACACACACAGGTAAGTATCACACAACTGTGTATACTGTCTCCTGTAACACACATAGGTAAATATCATACAACTGTGTATACTGTCTCCTGTAACACAAATAGGTAAATATCATACAACTGTGTATACTGTCTCCTGTAACACACATAGGTAAATATACAACTGTGTATACTGTGTCCTGTAAAAGTAAAGTAAAATGTAGTTAAGTGTGTTACCTGTGCGTCCTGTGAAAGGGCAGTAAAGTGTAGTAGTGTGTTACCTGTGTGTCCTGTGAGAGTGCAGTAAAGTGTAGTAGTGTGTTAAGTGTGCATCCTGTGAAAGGGCAGTAAAGTGTAGTAGTGTATTACCTGTGCGTCCTGTGAAAGGGTAGTAAAGTCTATCAGTGTGTTACTGTGTGTCCTGTGAAAGGGCAGTAAAGTGTAGTAGTGTGTTAAGTGTGCGTCCTGTGAGAGTGCAGTAAAGTGTAGTAGTGTGTTACCTGTGTGTCCTGTGAAAGGGCAGTAAAGTGTAGCAGTGTGTTACCTGTGTGTCCTGTGAAAGTGCAGTAAAGTCTAGTAGTGTGTTACCTGTGTGTCCTGTGAAAGGGCAGTAAAGTCTAGTAGTGTGTTACCTGTGTGTCCTGTGAAAGGGCAGTAAAGTCTAGTAGTGTGTTACCTGTGTGTCCTGTGAAAGGGCAGTAAAGTGTAGTAGTGTGTTACCTGTGCGTCCGGCGGCCGTGTTGTTGTTGAGCAGTTCTCCGCTGATAGACTGGACCGTCACGTTGTACGTCTGTCCCGGCTGCAGCGAGCCGAACAACACCTCGTTGTGGTGTTTGAGGACGGGCCGGACGTCCAGCTGTCGGTCGTCTCGGAACAGAAACACCGAGTATCCGTCCACGTCGCCTGGGCCGGGAGTCCAGCTGACCTTCAGACTGCTGCTGTCACCGTCGTTAGTCACCTGGATGTTCTTCACTTTACTGGGAACTGGAACACAAAACAACTGCTTTTAAAAAATTTTTTAATAAAGAGTGACAAAAAAATCATTAAAAAAAGCACCTAAAATGTAGCCTGACAAGCCAGACCCACATCCAGATGTTGGGTCTGGGTCTGACCCACATCCAGATGTTGGGTCTGGGAACTCCCCATTGGTCAGGGCTCAATCCAAGGGGCGGGATAAACGGTTGTCTTTCAAATTCCCTCTGCACCAATAGGATAGCGCTACAACCAGGCAGAGCAACGAAGAAGGTAGCAGAGCTAGTTGATAGATTAAACTTTGGCCGTATCCGGTCGGCAAAACTCTGAACACATCTTCCTTTTTTTAAGAATGACTTCAGTGCCGTTCTTTGTTCTTTTCTCAAAGAAAAGCTGAACTCCAAGTCTTCCAGAAGGCCGCTGTTCACCAGCAGCAGCAGCAGCCATAAGCCCCGCCCACCGACTCTATACACGATGTGATTGGCCTGACCAGAGTTTGGTTTTTCCAGCTCGCTAGCCAACGGAGTGCCTAGACCCCCCTGGCTGCAAATTACATTTGCTGCCACTAGGGTGGTCTAGATTTCTAGGCTACCTAAAATGTCAAAAAAACTGACAAAAACTCATCCTGCGACTGTCAGACCAAAGGAGAACATGCAGTGAGCGAGGTTCTCTCCAACACAGTCCCACTCCCATCATGTCAGAAAGCCACGCTTGGTCCGGTATCTTTGGCGTTTGTTATTGACGCAAAAAGTCTCCTTTAGTGTCATATTTAGACGCTCTTGGTCGGGACTCTTGGCGTCACTTTTTGGCGCTCTGGGTCGGGACATAAGTTTAACTGACACACGGCACAAGAACGGGACAGTTAGGTTTAGGGAAAGATGTTGGGTGGAGTTACAAATTGTACGTTTCAGTGACACGCGGGACAAGAACAGGACACAAACCCCAGTCCTGTGTTGTTTGACCCATCCACCCCCCCAACCTGTTGTCTCTCTTCATACTACTCTCTACTGTTGTCTCTCTACATACTACTCTCTACTGTTGTCTCTCTACATACTACTCTCTACTGCTGTCTCTCTACATACTACTCTCTACTGTTGTCTCTCTTCATACTACTCTCTACTGTTGTCTCTCTACATACTACTCTCTACTGTTGTCTCTCTACATACTACTCTCTACTGCTGTCTCTCTACATACTCACTTCCCTTTTTTTTTTTTTTTTTTTTTTTTTTTTTTTATTTTTTTTTCTTTTATTTTTTTTTTTTTTATATTTTCTTTTTTCTTTCTACATAATATTCTCTAGTATTTTCTCTCTTAATGTTATCTTCCGCGCCACAGAAGGCTGATTTTGGTAAATGAAGCTGAGAGACACTGACCAAGTGCAGTATTTTACGAGTTGGGAGTGAGAGCGGGTGGTTCTGACCTGTGCGTCCTTGGATGAAGCGGGCCCTCTGGTTCGGCCCGCTGAAGGTGGACACCAGGATCTTGTAGAGGCGTCCGGGCGTGAGCGAGGCCAGCAAGCACGCTCCCACGCCGGCGCCCAGCGTCACCGGGGGAAACACCTTCATGTCGTTAAACAGCAGCTGCACCTCGTAGTGATCCACATCGCCCGGAGCAGCCAACCACGTCACACGCAGGTCCTCTGTCCCCTGGCCCGCCAGAACCAGAGACCGGACCGCTGCCGGAACTATAGGCACATAGACAGGTTAGAGAGAGACAGACAGGTTAGAGAGAGAGACAGCCAACCACGTCACACGCAGGTCCTCTGTCCCCTGGCCCGCCAGAACCAGAGACCGGACCGCCGCCAGAACTATAGGCACATAGACAGGTTAGAGAGAGAGGTTAGAGAGAGAGACAGACAGACAGACAGACAGACAGACAGAGAAAGATGGACAGACTCTTTTAAAAGCCCAGGCTGCTCTGATTGGTCAGCATTTTCTATAGTTACGTTGGAAGCGAGCTTCAAACACTAACTTCTGTTTTTGTGAATGAGAGGGTGAGAGGGTGAGAGAGTGAGAGGATGAGAGGATTAGAGGGTGAGAGGGTGAGATGGTAAGAGGGTGAGAGGCAAGGCAAGGCAGCTTTATTTGTATAGCACATTTCAGCAACAGGGCAATTCAAAGTGCTTTACATAAAACATTAAAGAGCAGTTAGAAAACAATTTTAAACAATTTTAAAACATTAATAAACAAATTAAAACAAGAATAAAATTGATAGTGCAGTATAAGAATAAAAGTTACAGTGCAGTATAAGAAATTGAAGTTAATAAAATAGATTATTTAAAGAAAAGCAACATCAAAAAGATAGGTCTTTAGCTTAGATTTAAAAGAACTGAGAGTTGCAGCGGACCTGCAGGTTTCTGGGAGTTTGTTCCAGATATGTGGAGCATAAAAACTGAACGCTGCTTCCCCCTGTTTAGTTCTGACTCTGGGGACAACAAGTAGACCTGTCCCAGACGACCTGAGAGGTCTGGGTGGGTCATAGTGTAGTAGCAGATCAGAAATGTATTTTGGCCCTAAACCGTTTAGTGATTTATAAACCAGTAAAAGTATTTTTGAAATCAATTCTTTGAGGCACTGGAAGCGGCAGTGTAAAGACTTCAGTACTGGAGTGATGTGATCCACTTTCCTGGTTTTAGTGAGGACTCGAGCAGCAGCGTTCTGAATCAGCTGCAGCTGTCTGATTGATTTTTTAGGGAGACTTGTAAAGACACTGTTACAGTAGTCAAGTCTACTGAAGATAAAAGCATGGACAAGTTTTTCCCGATCTTGCTGAGACATAAGTCCTCTAACCCTTGATATATTCTTAAGGTGATAATATGCTGATTTTTTTATTATGTTAATGTGGCTGTTAAAATTTAGGTCTGAGTCCATGACTACACCAAGATTTCTGGCTTTGTCTGTTGTTTTTAACATTGTCGTTTGAAGCTGAGCGCTGACTTTCAATCGTTCCTCTTTTGCTCCAAAAACAACCACCTCCGTTTTTTCTTCATTTAATTTAAAGGGGTGATAGAATGATTATTTCGGGTATTTCACACTGTTCCTTATGGTCTCCTAATGGGGTATGTAACATTAGTTGGGCTGAAAATGGCCTGGTTGATATTTTATTGGCCCTTATGCATCCCTGTGTTTTGGCCCTATTTGTAACAAGAGCTTTTCTTCCAAATATGGCATGGTCATGAATATTTAGATGAGCTGCGCGCTGCTTGGTTGAGCCTTAGCCCGCTTACACACACAATAGAGACGCTGCTTGATTGCGTTGAGTTACATATACACACGATTAGAGGTCGTGGTATTATTGTAGCGAATCTCCAAATACACAGACATTAGAAACGGATAGAATCTCATATTCCAGACACTGCAATGTTTCCTTACCAAATTCACTTCTGAGACTTTTTATGCGGAAATCAACGATATAAAGCTCAAATATGGGCCGTTTTACGAAAATGGATGGCTAATTGCAAATTTGGTAAAACTGTGTGTCGGAGTTCAGCTGCCTGTGTTGCTGGCTCGCCGCCTGGCCTGCCTTCCTCCACAGACCCCGGCTTGCTGTGAGCTCGATTGAGCTCCGGAACGGCTGCTGCAGCCCACAGCACCTCATACCAATCAAGATGGCGGAGTAGAGGCATATTAGCTCACAGCTCTCCCTGACATAAATTCTATATAACAGCAAATCTAGATCTCCAAGCGCAGTTGCTGCTTCATGGTTTTCGAATTTGTGCTTTTATGACTTTGATCATGCCTGGGACAAGGAAAAACACAAAAGAGTCGGCGAATTTACAGGCTGAAAACACTGACGTTACCTCGTGTGGCGGACTATCTATGGCGTCTCTGGAAGAAACTCTGCAAAAGTTTTTTTCCGAAGCCGATAAAAAAGCCAGAGATCGCTTTGAACGTTTGGAAAATCAGCTGGACTCTATTAAACTGACACTCGATCAACATTCCAAAGATTTGGACTCCCAGCGTGAGATTACAACCTCTCTACAAACACGAATGAAGCGAGTTGAGGAAACTACTACTGAACATAAAGACACCATGGAGAAACTTCAACAGAAACTTACTTCGATGGAAGACCGGAGTAGGAGGAACAATCTCCGAATTATAAACCTGAAAGAAGGAGCGGAAGAAGATCAGGCCTTGGACTATATGGTGCGTAGCCTTCTCAAATGGTTTCCTGAATTGAACAGCAGCCCTCCGGAGCTTACTCGAGCACATCGCGTTGGTCCTCCGCGTAAGGCTCCTGCTCCACCGCGGACCATGATCCTGAATTGTCTTCGCTTTACCGATAGAGATCGGATTTTAGGATCCGCAAGGAAGTCACCGGTGACAGTAGACGGCCAAGCAATTCGCTTTACTGCAGACTATAGCGATGTCACTGCTCGGCGCAGACGTCCCTGCTTCTCTATAATGAACAGGGCTCGCACCTTGGGATTTCAAGCTTTCCTGTTATATCCAGCCATCATCAAGCTGTCAAGAGGTTCTGACCATAACCTCTTTACTGAGCCAAGTGAGGCGTCCAAGTTTATCGATTCCATTGATCCACTCAACTTGGATGATTGATACTTCACCTTTGCGTTGACTCATGCTGGTTTTGTTTACTTCCGTACGGTATGACGCGCTGTTTAGCGCTTGACGTCACTCCATTTACGGACAAGAGACGTCTTCATGTGTGACTTGTTTTGATTTTCTGATTAACTTTCTGCCTACTTATGGCTTGGAGGCTTGCCAATCTTTAGTTGGTAATAGTACGCTGTTTTGTTGTTCTATCTCACTGAGCGTTATATTGTTAAATCCATTGTGATTCTCTTTAATTTATCTAGCAATTTATAATAAAGTAATATGATTGATTAAGCTCAGTTGTGTTATGTTTAGGGGAGCGAGCATGTTAATTTTAATTTTTGTTTGTCTCGATGCAAGATTTTGTTTATTTTTGTTGGATTGTGTCTGCTTTTTTTTTTGTGTGTGGGCGCGTGCGGTAGCCTATGTATGATGGTTTGCTCTCATATTTTCCTTACCCTAATCACTTCCATTGTTGTAAATCAGCCATGGCCAGTTGGCTTTACCTTGGAATTTGCTTTCAAACTGTAAACCAATGGGTAAAGGTCTTCATGTAATTCATTTAAACATTCGCAGTTTAGTTCCTAAAATTGATCAACTGAGGGCATGGCTTGTTTATAATAATCCTGATATTATAACATTATCTGAAACCTGGCTAAATGAAAATATTGCAGACTCCAATGTTAAATTGGACAACTACATCATATACAGGTTAGATAGAGGATCCAGGGGAGGCGGGGTCGCCACTTACATTTCATCAAATTTGAAATCACAATTAATTACTCCAAAAGTGATTCCTGAGCTTTTTGAAGGTATCTTTGTAAAGGTTATTCTTCATGCAAACAAACAATTAATAATTGGCAATATATATCGCCCACCTACATCTCCTAGGATGGAGTCTGTTCAAAATATCCTTACCACTGTTTCATCGCTTGGTGACACATCAGAAGTTGTGCTGTTGGGGGACTTTAATTTAAATTGGGCTGATCCTTGTACTCTCACTGAACGTAACATGTTCAATGGTGTAAACTTTACACAAATTATTAAAGAGCCTACAAGAATCAGTCCAAGTAGTAAAACTCTTCTTGATTGGATATTAGTCACACACCCCAACAGAATAATAAAATCTGGTGTTCTCTCAGACTGTTTCAGCGACCATTCAATTATATATTGCATTTGGAAAATTTCAACTCCTCATCTTGCTCCTAAATATATTAGGATCCGTGACAGGAAATTATTTAACAGTGATTTGTTTATAAATGATGTGAGTAGGATAAATTGGAATAGATTTAGCCTAATTCCTGATGTGGAAGCTGCATGGAATTTCTTTTATACTGAATTTATGCAAGTTATTGATAAGCATGCCCCATGGACAACTATTAAGGTTAAAGGTCATCATTTACCTTGGGTAAATGGGGATCTTATCAGTTTGTTTAAACAGAGGGATAGGGCTTGGAATAAACACAAACATACACAACTTGATAGTGATTGGGAGGAATACAAACGGCTTCGAAACATTTGCACCACCCAAACAAGAAATGCTAAAGCCAATTACTACAGAAATAGTTTGTCCAATGACTTCAGTAATCCTAAACAATTTTGGAAAAAAATGAATACCCTACTTGGTAAGTCTAACAGTACTACGAGTAACATGACAATCAATAATGAAATTGTTAATGATCCAGCGGTGAGCGCTAATGCATTTAGTCTGCATTTCTCCCAAACACCGCAGGTACAGTCATCGCTCTATCCTTCAAAGTCGAATGTTAATCCTCAGCACTACAATAGTCCCTTCACATTTCAACAGGTTAGCTCAGCTGATGTCCAGCTGGCCATTAGCAAGCTATCCTCTAGTAGTGGACCTGGCCCTGACGGCATTGAGGGTAAGTTTATCAAACTTTCTTCACATGTTCTATCTTCTCCATTGGCTGAACTCTTTAACTTGTCTTTTTTAACTTGTGAAGTGCCTCTGGCATGGAAGTGCGCAAAAGTCATTCAATTACATAAAGGAGGGGACACCCTAAATATGAACAATTTCAGACCGATCTCGATAATTAATAGTATCGTAAAAATTTTTGAGAAAATTATTTTTGATCAATTATCTAACCATTTGTCTCTTAATGATTTACTATCTCAATGCCAGTCAGGTTTTAGGAAACATTTCTCAACTACCACTGCTCTTTTGAAATTTACAAATGATATTTTTTCTAGTTTTGATAATAATATTTGTACTGGTGCTATCTTTTTAGATCTTACAAAAGCATTTGATTTAGTTGATCACTATCTACTTTGGATAAACTATATTCAATTGGTCTCTCCCGTACATCTCTTCTTTGGTTCAACTCATATTTTCATCATCGCCGGCCAATGTGTGTCCGTTAGGGGCAGTCAGTCAAATTTTACAGGTATAGATAAAGGCATACCCCAGGGTTCTTCACTTGGCCCTTTATTATTTTCCATTTTTATCAATGACTTACCACTCTGTTGTTCAAGATGTGATATTCATCTTTACGCTGATGATACAATTATATATTGCTCGAAACCAAATATATCAGACATCAATTATTCTTTACAACATGACTTTGATTCTGTACAGCAGTGGCTGACATCTAATAAACTCTTGCTGAATAAATCAAAATCTTACTGTATGCTTTTCCAGAAGAAAGATAGAAATGATCTTAATCTTCATTTTTTGGATTCTTCTCCACTAGAGCCAACCAAAAAATTTAAATATCTTGGTGTTTGGCTGGAACCTGATCTTTCATTTAAGGCTCATGTACATGCGCTTAACAACAAACTTAGCTTTCGGGTTTAAGACATTATATCAATCAATAGGCTGCTTTAACTATCAGGTTAGGAGAAGAATAGTTTCTCAGTTGTTGCTACCTATTCTGGACTATGCAGATATTATATATGCTAACACTACTGCCACTTGTCTACATTCGCTTGATGTGATATACAACAGCCTGTGTCGATTCGTCCTGTGCTGCCCCTATAGGACACATCATTGTGTGATGTATGAACAGCTGTCCTGGCTTGCACCCTCAGCCAGAAGAAAATATAATTTGCTTCAGTTCACTTTTAAATGTATTTACTTTCAATATCCGTATTATTTATCACAATATTTAGTGCCTTACAGTTCACAATATAGCCTTCGTCACAATGGACAGATCTTCTTCACTGTGCCTAGAGTAAATAGAGAAGTTGGGAAGTATGCTTTTTGTGTTAGAGCTCCTTGTGATTGGAACTGCCTTCCTGCATCTATTCGTTCGCTTACGTCTTTTCCTCTGTTTCGAACCGCTCTGTTAACACATCTTCAGAATACTTGTCTATGTTTCTAGATTTTCAGATTTGTAATTAATATGTGTCATGTAATGTATGTGAGTAGGCAATGTATGTGAGTAGGCTATACATGAATGAGCTTATGTACATAAATGTCAATTGTATGTTAAATTCGTCAGTTATATGAGGGAATATTGTGTTATATGTTAAATTAGTCGGTTCTCAGACTTTCTACATGTTATAGGGATGGGGGTAGGGATATTGAGAGCTTATCTGGGTGTAGAGTGTGCATGCGTGTTTTTTTTTTTTTTTTTTTCATCTTTTTTCTGTTTGATTGTATCTACTCTGTTGTTCTGCTGTTCTGTTGCTCTATACATGATCCGGAGGACCCCCATGAAAACGAGATGCTGCATCTCATGGGGCTGATCCTATAATAAATGTTCATAAAATACCCGCGCAAAGTCACCGTTTGGGCTGGTGGACTACTACCAAACGCCGCTGCCCTGACAAAGCGCCAGGGCCTGCATCTCCTCTCTTCCTGCTAGCTAAATGGCCCGTGTGTGAGAGCGCGGTCAGCGAGCTTGTTACACCAGCAATCTCTTACCAAATGTTACACACATGTCACGCCACTTAGCTATACAACATCTAACTATGTGTTTTATAAAGCTAACAACGGTGTCCGATTTCAAGTTAATGAATATTTGTGAGCTGTACGGGTTTCGTTAGCTGCGACTGTCCCTGCAATCCTATGTGTACAGATTGCGCTAGTTAGCTTCATTTTTGGTCGTAATTTGAGTATATTTACAGTTTGAATTTCGCGCCACCACTTATACAACATCTAACTATATGTTTTATAAAGCTAACAACTGTGTCCGATTTCAAGTTAATGAATATTTGTGAGCTGTAAGGGTTTCGCGTTGGCGACTGTCCCTGCAATCCTATGTGTACAGATTGCGCGCTAGTTAGCTTCATTTTTGGTCGTTAATTTGAGTATATTTACAGTTTGTATTTCGTCACCCCACTTATACAACATATAACTATATGTTTTATAAAGCTAACAACGGTGTCCGGATTTCAAGTTAATGAATATTTGTGAGCTGTAAGGGTTTCGTTAGCTGCGACTGTCCCTTCAATCCTATGTGTACAGATTGCGGCTAGTTAGCTTCATTTTTGGTCGTAATTGAGTATATTTACAGTTTGAATTTCGTCACGCCACTTATACAACATATAACTATATGTTTTATAAAGCTAACAACGGTGTCCGATTTCAAGTTAATGAATATTTGTGAGCTGTAAGGGTTTCGTTAGCTGCGACTGTCCCTTCAATCCTATGTGTACAGATTGCGGCTAGTTAGCTTCATTTTTGGTCATAATTCGAGTATATTTACAGTTTGAATTTCGTCACGCCACTTATACAACATCCAACTATATGTTTTATAAAGCTAACAACGGTGTCCGATTTCAAGTTAATGAATATTTGTGTGCTGTATGGGTTTCGTTAGCTGCGACTGTCCCTGCAATCCTATGTGTACAGATTGCGGCTAGTAAGCTTCATTTTTGGTCGTAATTGGTTATATATTTACAGTTTGAATTGGCCACGCCACTTATACAACATCTAACTATATTTTTTATAAAGCTAACAACGGTGTCCGATTTCAAGTTAATGAATATTTGTGAATTCCAGAGGAATTCTAAGAGGAGGCTAGCTAGCTCTCATTGATAGAGCTCCATCCAGCCGCAGGCTCTATCATTGAGACTCATGGACAAGCGGCGTTTATTTTCCCAATCGTTTGTTTAAATAACTCAACACATTATAATTACACACATAAGATTAACTAGAATCTGTAGTAAGAGAATAATGGCGTAACAAGCTCGCTGACCGCGCTTTCACTCACATACACCGGGCATTTAGCTAGCTAGCAGGAAGAGGGGAGTTGCAGGCCCTGGAGCTCTGTCAGAGCAGCGGCGTTTGGTAGTAGTCCACCAGCCCAAACGGTGACTTTGCGCGGGTATGAGGTGCTGTGGGCTGCAGCAGCCGTGCCGGAGCTCAATCGGGCTCACAGCAAGCCAGTGTTACACCAGGGTCTGTGGAGGAAGGCAGGCCAGGCGGCGAGGCAGCAACACAGGCAGCACCAGCCTCTGAAGTCCGACACAGTCGGACAAAATTTGCAATTAGACATCAATTTTCGTAAAACGGCCCATATTTGACCTCTAAGTAGTTGATTTCTCGCATAAATAATTCTCAGAAGTGAATTTAATGGTAAAATAGCATATGAACAATGTATACATTTTCTGAGATCTGCGCACCTAGATTCGAAGACTAACTGATCTCAGGTCAGTTGTGTAGCCTATGTAAATGTAGCGGCGGACGTTCTCTTAATACACCCATGGGCTGACAAAGGTTCCGGTTTTTGGGAGGTTGACGTCAACTTCCAGCTTTGTTGGGATTCGCCCGTTTTCAGCGGCAGTTTCAAAATATGAAATTTTCATAGTAAAAGGGTGTCAATGGGATTTTGAGCTTCTATGTATGTCCTATTTACCCACCGAACTGTCGTTATTCAACTATGACAGGGTAAAATCGGTTTTGCATTCTATCACCCCTTTAAGAAAGTTCTGGCACATCCAATCATTAATTTGTTCAATGCACATATTTAATTGTTGTATTGGGCTATAGTTCCCTGGCGATAAGGTTATGTAAATTTGTGTGTCATCTGCATAACTATGGTAAGTTATTTTGTTGTTTTCCATAATCTGAGCCAGTGGAAGCATGTAGATGTTGAACAGAAGAGGCCCCAGAACTGAGCCTTGGGGAACTCCGCATGTCATGTTTGTATGCTCAGATGTATAATTACCTATAGACACAAAGTAGTCCCTATTCTTTAAATAGGATTCAAACCACTTTAGTACTGAGCCAGAAAGACCAACCCAGTTTTCCAATCGGTCAAGCAATATGTCATGGTCTACTGTATCAAATGCAGCACTAAGATCAAGTAATACTAAGACTGAAATTTTGGATGTCATTAAAGACTTTAACAAGAGCTGTCTCAGTGCTGTGGTGTGGTCGAAAACCTGACTGGAAGGCATCAAAACTGTTGTTTAGCAATAAGAAAAGGTTGAGTTGTTGAAAAACCACTTTTTCTATGCTTTTACTTAAAAATGGAAGGTTTGATATTGGCCTATAGTTGCTCATTAGTGTCGTGTCTAGATTGTTCTTTTTTAGGAGTGGCTTGATGACTGCAGTTTTCAGGGCCTGTGGGAAGATACCTGAGAGCAGAGATGTGTTTACAATCTGTAGAAGATCAGAAGCCAAACACTTCGAAACATTTTTGAAAACACCCTTTGGTAGAATATCAAGGCAACAGGAAGAGGTTTTCAGATGTTGTATAATGTCCTCCAGGTTTTCAAGGTTGATCGTATGAAATTGTGTCATGTTGGAATTTGTTTTGCGTGCATACTGTGACAACACATATCCTGTACTTGATATGGAGGCACTGACTGTTTGTCTAATTTTCTGAATTTTGTCTGTGAAGAAGGAGGCAAAGTCGTTGCAAGCCTTGGTAGACAACAGTTCAGATGCTACCGGTACTGGAGGGTTTGTTAATCTATCAACAGTAGCAAACAAAGCACGTGAATTATTATTGTTTCTGGCGATAATGTCAGAGAAAAAGGACCGTCTTGCATTTCTTAGTTCCAGATTATAAATGCGAAGTCTCTCTTTATAAGTGTTATAATGGACCTGGAGATTAGATTTTCGCCAACTGCGTTCAGCTTTTGGACACTCTCTTTTTTCTGTTCTCACACCTATAAAATTTCTCCATGGAGATCTTTTCTTACCAGAGACAGCTTTGACATTAGTGGGAGCAATAGCATCACTAACATTCGTAATTTTACAGTTGAAATTATCTACCAGCTCAGTGACTGAGGCCCCAGTGAGGGTGGGTGTAGAGGAGAAAAGCTGAATGAATGATTCACTGGTGTTTTCAGTGATATAACGTTTTCTGATTAACTTTGTTTGAACACTTTTGGGCACAGAGATAGTGCCGTTAAAGAAAACACAGGAATGATCAGAGAGAGCAACATCAGTCACCACAACCTTGGGAATGTTCAGACCCTTGGAGATAATCAAGTGAGAAGGTGAGATGGTGAGATGTTGAGATGGTGAGAAGGTGAGATGGTGAGAGGATGAGAGGATGAGAGGGTGAGATGGTGAGAGGGTGAGATGGTGAGAGGGTGAGAGGGTGAGATGGTGAAAGGGTGAGAGGGTGAGAGGGTGAGATGGTGAGATGGTGAAAGGGTGAGAGGGTGAGAGGGTGAGATGGTGAGATGGTGAGAGGGTGAGAGGGTAAGAGGGTAAGAGGGTGAGAGGGTGAGAGAGTGAGAGAGTGAGAGGGTGAGAGGATGAGAGGGTGAGAGGGTGAGAGGGTGAGATGGTGAGATGGTGAGAGGGTGAGAGGGTAAGAGGGTAAGAGGGTGAGAGGGTGAGAGAGTGAGAGAGTGAGAGAGTGAGAGGGTGAGAGGATGAGAGGATGAGAGGGTGAGAGGGTGAGAGGATGAGAGGGTGAGAGGATGAGAGGGTGAGAGGATGAGAGGGTGAGAGGGGTCTTACGGGTGCGTCCGTGGGTGGAGGTGCTGGTTTGGGACGTCCCGCTGCAGGTGCTCACCAGCACGGTGTAGAGTCTGCCGGGCACCAGGCCGCTGAACACACACTCGCTCTGCGTCGCCAACACCGTCTGGTTCTGCACGAACGCGTTGTTGTGCTTGATGGACACCACGTAGAAGTCAAAGTCTCCGGCCGCTGGGCGCCAGTACACCTTTAGGTAGTCGTCCCGAGCGGCATGCGTCGCTGTCGGATTCTGGACCGGCGCCGGCTCTGAGAGAGAACAGAGACGGGGGGACGGGGGTGATATATGTGACCCAGAAAGTGATATACATGACCCAGAAAGTGATATATGTGACCCAGAAAGTGATATACACACGTTACAGGCTGGGTACAGATGTTAAGACTGTCCTGCGCCTGAAAATATGTCCCGGGGGGGCCAGAAAGTGATGTATGTGACCGGTGATTGCAGAGATTTTTTTTTTTTATAGGGTTGTTGGTTTTTAGTTTGTGTGTGTTTTTTTGGTTTTTTTTGTTTTTTTTTTATAGGTAGGGCATGAAGGGATGCAGCTACGGCAACAACAGTTAAGTTTAGAAAAAAGATCGTGGTTTGGATCAAAACACTCTCGAGGAACAAAGACGCGTTTCCTGGGTGAAATATTTAAAATAATATTATTATATTAGCCTAGATTTTGTGAGAATTAGCAGAACTTCCAATCGTATACACTCCGTGCGTTCATGGACATCGGAAAAACGTTTTTCCAAGTGAAAACGTCACCATTCACATAACGTCCTGTGGGAATCAGAGGAGGGAAACTCGGGCTGGATTTTGATACCCGAGTTTCCCAGTTGGTGACGCGTTGTTGACAACTGACGTTTGATGGAGGCGACTTTGGTTCACTGAACATATTTTAATGATAATAAACTGTTTATTGTGGAGAAATGCCTCTGCCAAGAAACATGCACGGACATAATATGTTTAAAATTATTTATAAATAGGCCTATGTATAAAAAACAACACATTATCCGTGTCTTTTCCCGTTCGTTGTCTGTGCTGTTTGGATGCTCGTATAAGAAAACAGCAGAGAATCTTTTTGTTATTGTGGCCTCCATGTTTTCACCACCTGATGCTCTCGGCTACGGCCAACCGTTGGTGGCAGTCACGCAAAAAGTTGTTATGCCAAACGCCAACATAACAGAAGAAGAAGAACGCGCATCCTGACCATGTGAACGCTGCCAGTCGGAAAAACAACGTAACCAGGTTATTCCGAGGTGGCATGAACGCAGCACGTATCCCTGTGACTCAGGAAGTGATGTATGTTACAGGAAGTGATGTATGTTACAGGAAGTGATGTACGTACGTGTCCTCTGCTGGACGACGGTGTGGCTGAGCTGGGTGCCGCTGCGGGCGCCAACGGAGACGTTGTAGAGGCGTCCGGACACCAGTGAGTTGAAGACACACTCGGTGCTGGACGTGGAGACGGAGGCGGTGTGGAGCGTCTTCCTGCCGTCGCTCAGTGTCACCACGTAGCCGTCCACGTCTCCAGCAGCAGCGCGCCACGACACGCTCAGGAAGTCCATACGGCCATTATTACTGACCATCACCTCGGCAACCGCAGCCGGAGCTGGGGGGGGAGGGGGGGGAGAGACAGAGAGAGAGACAGAGAGACAGAGAGAGAGAGAAAGAGAGAGACAGAGAGAGAGAGAGAGAGAGAGACAGAGAGAGAGAGACAGAGAGAGAGAGACACGTTTATTTTTAGAGCTTTTTAGAACATTTTGTTATTATTGACGCTTTGTCAACGTTTTCAACGAAAAGTCAAGGAGGTGGGGGAGAGAGCCAGCCCAGCAGCTTGGTTGAACTTGGTTGACAGAGTGGGCCAGCTGACCAATCAGAGCAGACTGTGCTGTTCAGGAAGGCGGGCCAAGAGCTCAGACAGAATGGGCATTGTGCGAAACATAATGTTTTTTAAACATCGAAGCTTTTAAAACTACTCCAGGATAACTCAAGAGTACAAATATGAGGTACATAATAATAAGGGCTCTTAAATCTTCAAAAGTTCTCCCTGAGCAGTAAAATGTTTGTATTGCAGTTTAACAATGAAGCTCGCTCTCGTCCTGACAGGAAGTCCTTGACCAACAGGAAGTCTCTGACCTTCACAGGTTTCTTGTTGTTGTCGACACTTCCTGAAAATTCCTGACAAATTCCTGCTTTTCAATCATATCCTGCTGTTAGATCAACACACACATTTGTGTCTGTAGGTTCACCATAAGTTAGCTTTAGATAAGCCTCATTTGCAGATTCTATTAGAACATTTTACAAAACTTGTAACACAAAAATAATTTTCTCATTATCAGTAATCAGCGGGAGAAGCTTCATGCTTATATCTGTTAAAATATTTCCCTGTTAACCTGACATGTCTCTCCTTAACCACAAAGTTGTCATATTGTTTGTTATGACGTCTTGAAAAGACTGATATGCAGATTTATGTTTCTGCGTCTTTGTAACCTGCAGTGAACCTGTGCAGTCTAATCTGGGAATAAGTAATAATCAGTGATCAATCATCAGATGTTAATAAACTTTACAAATAGTTTGTTTTGCAGACTTTAGAAAGTTAGTTTTGTAGACTTTAGAAAGTTAGTTTTGCAGACTTTAGAAAATGAGTTTTGTAGACTTTAGAAAGTTAGTTTTGTAGACTTTAGAAAATTAATTTTGCAGACTTTAGAAAGTTAGTTTTGTAGACTTTAGAAAGTTAGTTTTGCAGACTTTGAAAGTTAGTTTTGCAGACTTTAGAAAGTTTGTTTTGTAGACTTTAGAAAGTTAGTTTTGTAGACTTTAGAAATTTTGTTTTGCAGACTTTAGAAAGTTTGTTTTGCAGACTTTAGAAAGTTAGTTTTGTAGAATTTAGAAAGTTAGTTTTGTAGAATTTAGAAAGTTAGTTTTGTAGAATTTTGAAAGTTAGTTTTGTAGACTTTAGAAAGTTAGTTTTGCAGACTTTAGAAAGTTAGTTTTGTAGAAAGTTAGTTTTGTAGACTTTATAAAAACTTAGTTTTGTGAATAATCCATTTGTTTTCTGCTGTTAGAGGTCTTACCGGTGCGTCCCTCTGCGACAGTCTGTCTGGATGTCTGTCCGGCTCTGACCGAGGTTAACACCACCCGGTAGAGAGCGCCAGGTCTCAGAGCGTGGAACACGATGCTGGTGGCGTCCGCCGGCACGCTCTCGTTCTTGATGACGCTGCTGTCATGCACCAGCAGGACGCGGTATGAGTCCAGGTCTCCAGCGGCGCGTTCCCACTGTGTCTGCAGGCTGTCAGTGCTGCCGAGGTTAGAGACCCGCAGACCACCGACCTGGGCCGGACCTGACAGGAAACACAGACACAACGTCACAAACACACACACACAGACACACAACATCACACACACAGACACAACATCACAAACACACAGACACATCACACACACAGACACAGACACATCACACACACACAGACACAACATCACAAACACACAGACACAACATCACATACACACACACTGACACATCATACACACACAGACACATCACAAACACACAGACACACAGACACACAGACACAACATCACAAACACACAGACACATCACACACACTGACACAACATCACACACACACAGACACAACATCACAAACACACACACAACATCACACACACACACTGACACAACATCACACACACACAGACACAACATCACAAACACACACAGACACACACACACAACACACACACACACAGACACACACACACACACACACACACACACACACACACACACACACACACACAGACACATCACAAACACACACAGACAACATCCCCCACACACACACACACACACATCTCACACACACACACAGACACAACATCACACACACACAGACAACATCACACACAAAGACACAACATATCAGGCAATACCATTTTCGAGGTGTAAAATTTAAATTTGGCTGATGTTGATGCTTATACCAATGTTTGTTGTTTTCTTTCCCCCGAGATAAACAAATAAATCCTATCACAGACATCATAGAATCCTGTTTGAGCACTCATACGGGGAAGGAAAGGGTCACACAGTGACTTCGGGGAAACAGGAGGATTTTCTGTTTTTTCTCCGTCATCTCAGACTCCGGCAGTGGACATGGTGTCTGGAATAGTCAAGCTGCATGCTACCAGTAAGCTAACGTTACCCTTTCGTAAGCTGCTGAAAACTGCTGCTGGAAATCTAATTTCCTTGCGGGAGTCATCCCAAAAGGATCAATAAAGAGAAGTCGAAGTCGAAGTCGAAGTGTCTTTAGCTGCATGCTAACGTTACCAGCCAGTAAACTATGCTGTCCTCGAGTATTTTACCTTCTCGAATGTTGCGGTTAACATGGGTTAAGTTTGTCTGTGCTCTCATTGCCTCCAGGCCAATTCTCCGTTTTTATTTGCTTTCAGGTAATTGTTGTACATTTGAAATGTCTCAGGAATGAAGGCAACATTAAGGCATCGGCTACTGCGCATGTCCCCTTATTTGCAGATGGGCAAATGAAAATACATACTCAAAAATAGAGGTACAGTGCCTTGTGAAAGTATTCGGCCCCCTTGAACGTTTCGACCTTTTGCCACATTTCAGGCCTCAAACATAAAGATATAAAACTGTAATTTTTTGTGAAGAATCAACAACAAGTGGGTCCCAATTATGAAGTGGAACGAAATTCATTGGCTATTTCAAACTTTTTTAACAAATAAAAAACTGAAAAAGTGGGCGTGCAAAATTATTCAGCCCCTTTACTTTCAGTGCAGCAAACTCTCTCCAGAAGTTCAGTGAGGATCTCTGAATGATCCAATGTTGACCTAAATGACTAATGATGATAAATAGAATCCAGCTGTGTGTAATCAAGTCTCCGTATAAATGCACCTGCTCTGTGATAGTCTCAGAGGTCCGTGTAAAGCGCAGAGAGCATCATGAAGAACAAGGAACACACCAGGCAGGTCCGAGATACTGTTGTGGAGAAGTTTAAAGCCGGATTGGATACAAAAGATTTCCCAAGCTTTAAACATCGCCAGGAGCACTGTGCAAGCGATAATATTGAAATGGAAGGAGTATCAGACCACTACAAATCTACGAAGACCCGGCCGTCCCTCTAAACTTTCAGCTCATACAATGAGAAGACTGATCAGAGATGCAGCCAAGAGGCCCATGATCACTCTGGATGAACTGCAGAGATCTACAGCTGAGGTGGGAGACTCTGTCCATAGGACAACAATCAGTCGTATACTGCACAAATCTGGCCTTTATGGAAGAGTGGCAAGAAGAAAGCCATTTCTTAAAGATATCCATAAAAAGTGTCGTTTAAAGTTTGCCAAAAGCCACCTGGGAGACACACCAAACATGTGGAAGAAGGTGCTGTGGTCAGATGAAACCAAAATCGAACTTTTTGGCGTAAAAGCAACACAGCTCATCACCCTGAACACACCATCCCCACTGTCAAACATGGTGGTGGCAGCATCATGGTTTGGGCCTGCTTTTCTTCAGCAGGGACAGGGAAGATGGTTAACATTGATGGGAAGATGGATGGAGCCAAATACAGGACCATTCTGGAAGAAAACCTGATGGAGTCTGCAAAAGACCTGAGACTGGGACGGAGATTTGTCTTCCAACAAGACAATGATCCAAAACATAAAGCAAAATCTACAATGGAATGGTTCACAAATAAACATATCCAGGTGTTAGAATGACCAAGTCAAAGTCCAGACCTGAATCCAATCGAGAATCTGTGGAAAGAACTGAAAACTGCTGTTCACAAACGCTCTCCATCCAACCTCACTGAGCTCGAGCTGTTTTGCAAGGAGGAATGGGCAAAAATGTCAGTCTCGATGTGCAAAACTGATAGAGACATACCCCAAGCCACTTACAGCTGTAATCGCAGCAAAAGGTGGCGCTACAAAGTATTAACTTAAGGGGGCTGAATAATTTTGCACGCCCAATATTTCAGTTTTTTATTTGTTTAAAAGGTTTGAAATATCCAATAAATTTCGTTCCACTTCATGATTGTGTCCCACTTGTTGTTGATTCTTCACAAAAAATTACAGTTTTATATCTTTATGTTTGAGGCCTGAAATGTGGCAAAAGGTCGAAAAGTTCAAGGGGGCCGAATACTTTCGCAAGGCACTGTACGAGACAAGAATGTTTCTGTACTTACAGGTACAATTCAACATTCAATGTTCCCTTAAAAGTACAAGTGTTTTTTAAGAGGCCAGAAATGTAAATTTTGACTAATTAAAGGGTACAATATGAAAACTACCAGAACTGAAGGGTACACAATTTTTTTTGAAAAGGGTACCTCTCCTTCGACAAGCAGTACTGTATTTGTGAATACAGCGAACATCGGACATTTCTGATTTCCAGCCGATGCATCAGTGCATCCCTAATTACTGAAATTGATACCTGTAAATGATTTATAATATCATATGAAATGTAAATACATACGTGTCCGGGCAGTCACAGCGGCAGAGCTGCTCACGTTGCCACTGTTGGTTGTGACGGTGATGGTGTACAGGCATCCTGAGGTCAGGATGTTGAAGGTGCACTCTCTGGCCTCCCCGGAGAGATTTCTCTGAGACAGGATGGCGCTGGCGTTCGTTTGGCGGAGCACCACGGTGAAGCCGTCCCATTCACCGAGCGGGCGACTCCACACAACGCTAACAGAGGTTTCATCAGCGTGGCGGACACGCAGCTGCTGCACGGGTCCAGGGGCTGGGGGGGAGGGGGAAATCACATAATAAAACATTATTATATTCTTTATTACTTAGTTTGTTATGAACCCTGGACTCTCTGTCTCCATGTTTGTGTGTCTGAGTGTCTGATGGAACAACAGTCTCTGAAACTGGTCCAGTATTAAACCAGAACCAAGCTGTAATGTAACCCTACAGGACTAATGTTCAGCAGCAGTTAGAGTCCACTAAAAGTTCTGTTGTTGCTGCTGACAGACTCACATTATTATTCTAAGTTTAACATGAAACAACCCTGAAATCCCCATCACCAAACCCACCAGACTCCATGTAAATAATCATTGTAAAACACTTCATTCAAAGTGGACAGAAACTAAATAAAACTATCAAAAGCCATCTTGGTTCATCTTTCCACTGTTCCAACAATCACCACTCTGGTTTGGTTGAAATAAACTCTTAATTCACCCATTTACATGTGGAGATATGCTGGCTCTATACGCACTAAAAGTCCTGATTATTTACATGGAGTCTGGTGGAGATATGCTGGCTCTATACACGCTAAAAGTCCTGATTATTTACATGGAGTCTGGTGGAAATATGCTGGCTCTATACACGCTAAAAGTCCTGATTATTTACATGGAGTCTGGTGGAAATATGCTGGCTCTATACACGCTAAAAGTCCTGATTATTTACATGGAGTCTGGTGGAGATATGCTGGCTCTATACACGCTAAAAGTCCTGATTATTTACATGGAGTCTGGTGGAAATATGCTGGCTCTATACACACTAAAAGTCCTGATTATTTACGAAAGCGTTGAAAGAAAGCACCTAATGCATCGAAAGTGCCTTCTCAGTCACTTAGATACAAATACAAAAGGAAAATAGGGTACAGGTCGAAAAATAACGAAGTTACCCTTTAAGAATATCCCATAATACCTGTGAATGCCTGTTTGGAGGCAGAGCTCTGCAGGCCGACGGCCTCGGTTACCACGGTGATGGTGTACCGTGTCCCAGGCTGCAGGCCGTGCAGCTCAACGGAGGCAGCGCTGTTTGGCAGAGTGACATTCTCCAGCAGAACCTTGTCCCGGTCCATCAGCAGAACCCTGAAGCGCTCGCTCCGGCCCAGACCGGCCCGCCAGGAAACGCCGAGACCGTCTGGGGCGGAGGGCGCCACCTGGAGGCCGCGGACGCACGCCGGCGCTGCAGGACGGACACAGAAATACACTTTAATATCCAGTCATACACTGTAAGAGAGAAATACGTAGAAAAAATGCATAATGTCCTAAATTTAAGATTTTTGTTGGGGGGCATTTTCGGCCTTTATTTTTACAGGACAGCTGAAGACATGAAAGGGGGGAATGACACGCAGCAAGAGGCCACAGGTCGGAGTCGGACCTGTGGCCTCTGTGTCGAGGAGTAAACCTCTATATATGGGCGCCTGCTCTTCCAACTGAGCTATCCGGGTGCCCATAATGTCCTAAATAAAAAGTTTATCCTTTATACCTTCAACGGACATTTCTGTTAACCCAAAAAAAACTAAATAGGGAAAAACACCTGTGAAAAATCATTACAGAAAATTCCTTCATATTAACACGGTATATTAGCCCGTCTTTCTACAGACCTTTCTAACAGAGCAGAAGGCGTCTGGGGTACGTGCAACCCTAGGGGTTTCAGAAACACTGTTGTAGAAAGTACTTTAAAGCAATTATTAAGTGAAAGTACAAGTATCTTACCAGAAAATGACTTTGGTAGAAGTTAAAGTCACCTTTTAGATGATTTACTTGAGTAAAAGTCTGATATTTACTGATCGAAAGTCATTTTCTGATACTTCTGATTAAATGTACCATTTATTGGCATAATATTCAGGGTTCCTGCATCTTCTTAAACATCGTACCCAAAGTCTGGCATCAACAAAGAGAAAAACAGAAACAGAATGTTCTTGTCTTTGGGAGGAAGAATCTTTCACTCCAACATATGAAAACATTTCTTGCAAATAACGAGTAACAATATGCTTAGTGCAAGTATAAGTATTCATTTTATTTAGGAAAAGTAGTGGAGTAAAAGTGAAAGTTTCCAGAAATATGAATAACGAAGTAAAGTACAGATAAGTGAAAATTATGTTTGTATTTGTACTTTGTTACACTAGTAGCCAGACCCCTTATCTGGTTAAATAGTAAGCAAAGGTTACAGGTGTGTAACGTTATCTTCATCACCTATTCAGAAACATTAGTTTTATTGATTATAATAAATGGATATTTGTAAAGGTTTCTGACCTGTGCGCAGCGACACGTTGCTCCTCTCTCCGTCCGTCCTGGACACCACGGTGACCCGGTACCGAGTCCCCGGGTCCAGCCCCGAGACCCGGCAGCTGAACCCGGTCTGGGACTCTCCGTCCGGGTCACAGGGCGTAACGCGGAGCGAACGGCGGCGTCTAAAAACGCTAAGTTGAAGTTACAGGACACGCCAGCGCGGCTGTGAAACGGCACCCACCACCCAGAAAACGCGTAACCACGCCCTGACAGCCGCGGATGTTCACGGAGCAGCGGGAAGCCTGGAACAGGAAGTGACATAATCAAAATATATAATATTACATGAACATCTCGAGCCTTTGCCTTGACTTGATTGACTGATTTTGCTCAGAGTTGGTGGGGTCGACTTCTTTGGACTTTTGTGTTTAGTATGCTGTTACAAATGGGTCCTATTTTAACAATCTGAGCCCACGGTGTGCAGCGCCTGGTGCAGGTGTATTTAGGGCGTGTCCAAATCCACTTCTGCTAGTTTGACGGTGGAAAAAAGGATCCGTGCGCCGGGCACATGGTTCAAAAGGGTTGTACTTAGTGTCTTCATTAATCAGAGGTGTGTTTTGGGTGTAACATGCAACCAACCAATCAGAGATCATCTCCCATTCCCTTTAAAAGCCAGGCGCGTTTGGAACTTGGAGCATTGCTGTTTTGATGGAGGATTTGCACCGTAATATTGTTATTTGTAATCTTCTGCATGTGTGTGTGCTGCTGTGTGTGTGTGTGTGTGTGTGTGTGTGTGTGTGTGTGTGTGTGTGTGTGTGTGTGTGTGTGTGTGTGTGTGCACTGCTGTGTGTCCCTGTGTGTGTAACAACCATAGTGTGCATGCTGTGTACGAGCCTAGGAGCATTTAAGTAGTTGTACATTTTTATTCCCAACTTCTTCTTGTATTCTATCCTATTATTATTTCATGTATATTGTATCCAATTATTTCATGTATATTCTGTATGTGTGCTGTGTGTCTGATATTTTGCTGCTGTAACACTGTAATTTCCCATTTTTGGGATCAATAAAAATCTATCTATCTATCATCTATCATTTTACTAATGTGCTGTTAAAATAACAATGAAATGCTGCGTTATTGACTTTAGACCAGGTTTTTGTTGGTCAAGGCGCGTACTTCCTCGCTCTACTGCAGATAGAACAATACTCCCAAGAATGCACCTGAACACACCTCCCTGTAAGACCAGCACGCCCAGAATGCACCTGAACACACCTCCTTTTAAGACCAGTACGCCCAGAATGCACCTAAAAGACCTCCTCCATATCAGAACCAACACGCCCAGAATGCACCTGAACACACCTCCCTGTAAGACCAACACGCCCAGAATGCACCTGAACCAGAACGCCCATGGGCCACAGATGGGCGCAGGAGCATTTGTTATTTAAACGACATGGGAGCTGGACGGTCTTCAACTAGCAAACACACTTGGGTCAGGCTTTGCGCCGTGCCGGAGTCAAGATAGAGCCCAAAGGGTTTAATGAGCATACATATGGTCTCATTTCGACATATGTTCAGGCAGTTGTTCAAATAATTTTTTTTAAATGAGTTGTAAGTGTATTCAGTGTGATCTTTTAGGAAACTGGTGAACTTGTCATTATTATTTGAGATAAGGGATACAAATTAAAAACAGTGGTCTGCTTGATTTCAAATTATAAGTTCAATTGCTGCCTTAAAAATATGAGTTAGCATTACTCACAGTGTCAAGTTCAAACAATAAGTGATCATTAATTAAACATCTATAAGTTAATTTCTTGAGTTGAAATAGTGTAGAATTGTGTGTTTGTTTGATAAGAGAAAGCAAGTTTACTTGAATGGAAAATGTAATATAGTTAGTTCTCTTAACTCACAACAACAAAATTGCAACATCATGAGTTGAAACAACTTTTCTTAAAGTTAGGTTTACTCACATTTTTAAGGCAGCAATTGAACTTAAGTTTTTAAGTTAACCACCTTAATAATTTTAGAGTGCAGGAAGAGAGACTCTATTACTAGAAATGTTCAACTTCCGAGTTGTTCAAGAGTAACAACTTCATACTTAAAGGGTAAGATTTTTTCCGAGATTTTGCGTAACTTCCAGCCGTAGCTGTATCTGGGGTGGCAGTAGCTAATTCCGTAGGGACTTGGGTTGTGTTGGTTCGCTGGTTCAAGTCCCAGTACGGACCAAAGTACAGAGTGTGGATTGGTAGCTGGAGAGATGCCAGCTCACCTCCTGGGCACTTCCAGGTGCTCTTGAGCAAGGCACTGTACAACCCAACCGCTCAGGGCGCTGGTCCAGCACTGGCAGCCCACTCACTCTGACATCTCTCCATTTGTGCATGAATAGGTCCTGAGCATGTCTGTGTGTATTGATTTCTAACACACAGAGTGTAAATTGTAATTTCCCCACTGGGGATCAATAAACAGTAGAATTATTATTATCTGACACTTATTTTAACATCTGCCTGTTCCTCCTCCAAACATTAAAACACCGATCCTTAAACTCACCTCATTCACACTCCAAAATAAAAGCATCAAACATGTTGTGGTGCTTCTGAACATCGCGGCCTCTGATTTAAATCCGTCCGTTCAAGGGAAAAAAAGTAAAGCTGGTGCATCCCCAGAGGAGCAGACATGCCGAGGATATAAAGTTAGAAAAACGTCTTTCTAAAGTTAGAAAAGCATCTCCAAAAACATCTCTAGAGAATGTAAAGGTAGAAAAACGTCTCTAGGGAATATAAAGGTAGAAAAACATCAAATAATGCAAATGGAGCGTGTGCTGCAGTCTGTCGTGTGGTGCCATCCAGACCGGACTGCATCCATCTTCCCCGTCATGCTGATCTGAGTCTGGGGTAAAAGAGGAGCTGAATGCTGTCTCAGATCATAGTTAAAATAATGCAGAGCAGATTTCTGCCTCTCAGTCACACTGATCCCACAGTTGAGACTCTGAGGACTTTCACTGTGAACAGAGGCAGGCCGACACCCCGCCCTGCCTTCCTTCCTGCCCGCCTGCACTTTCTCTGACGACCTTTAGCATCAAACTGAGCTCCGTCCATCAGAACCAACTATTGTTCTGCTGGAGTTATCCAATCAGGAAGCACCCCCAGAGACTCTATTAATAGAAAATGTTAAACTTTGGAGAAATAATCTCTTCAAAGAGTAACAACTTCATATTTTAAGGATAAATTCAATATGTTTCTACCTGGACCCTATTTTTCCAAATACACAAAAAAATAATATATATAAACCGAGGCAATGTTAGCAACAGTAGTTAATTGGCCTGCACGTGGTTCAATATTTAGCCATGTACACATAGACATAAAGTCTGAACATTTTAACAGCGATAGGTGGGACCTCCGTGTTTAACAATATATCTTTAGATGTTACAGTACAGTTATGGCTGAAAATGACAGGTAAAATAAACAAGAAAGGCCGTAATATTCGCTCTCTGTCTTGACCACATATAACTTCATGTTCAATTTGTCAATCATCTGGCATTTTAATAAATATATATATTCTGGAACTTAAAGACAGACATCTCTGATTCAAGTTCTTACCGGACACCCCACAGCGGGCCAGTTTCATGATAACAAGGGGCATGTTCAATCTCAAAACAGTGTGCACCATTTTCCTACATGGTTGAACGACATGTTTCCTCAGAATGGTGTACAACAGCGTGCAAAGAGCTTTGAGGTATGTTTTCTCTCGTTTGGTGGGTGTGTCAAACGTGATACCCAATCAGTAGCGACGTGTATGTAAACTCGTGGT
This sequence comes from Perca fluviatilis, assembly GCF_010015445.1. Taxonomy (NCBI): domain Eukaryota; kingdom Metazoa; phylum Chordata; class Actinopteri; order Perciformes; family Percidae; genus Perca; species Perca fluviatilis. Next base: position 432,883 of record NC_053119.1, read on the forward strand.
TTCTGTTTTGGTGCGACGTCACAGGGATTCAGTCTATAACATTAAACACAATACAATGAATGAAATGTAAAGCAGCAGTAATACTTACAGGTGTAGTGGCTGGGGTCAGGGTTTGAGGAGTAGATGTAGTCGGAGCAGCTGTGGTCGTTCTGGTTGTTGGAGCTGCACGCATTGTACTTGTTGTGGCTACAGTTGTTGAAGTTGTAGGTGTTGTAGTGGGTTGGGTCATGGTTGTGGGTGTTATAGTGGGTTGGGTCATGGTTGTGGGTGTTGTAGTGGGTTTGGTCATGGTTGTGGGTGTTGTAGTGGGTTTGGTCATGGTTGTGGGTGTTGTAGTGGGTTTGGTCATGGTTGTGGGTGTTGTAGTGCTTTGGGTCATGGTTGGGGGTGTTGTAGTGGGTTTGGTCATGGATGTGGGTGTTATAGTGGGTTTGATCATAGTTGTAGGTGTTGTAGTGGGTTGGGTCATGGTTGTGGGTGTTATAGTGGGTTGGGTCATGGTTGTGGGTGTTGTAGTGGGTTTGGTCATGGTTGTGGGTGTTGTAGTGGGTTTGGTCATGGTTGTGGGTGTTGTAGTGGGTTTGGTCATGGTTGTGGGTGTTGTAGTGCTTTGGGTCATGGTTGGGGGTGTTGTAGTGGGTTTGGTCATGGATGTGGGTGTTATAGTGGGTTTGATCATAGTTGTAGGTGTTGTAGTGGGTTGGGTCATGGTTGTGGGTGTTGTAGTGGGTTTGATCATAGTTGTAGGTGTTGTAGTGGGTTGGGTCATGGTTGTGGGTGTTATAGTGGGTTGGGTCATGGTTGTGGGTGTTGTAGTGGGTTGGGTCATGGTTGTGGGTGTTGTAGTGGGTTTGGTCATGGTTTTAGGTGTTGTAGTGGGTTGGGTCATGGTTGTGGGTGTTGTAGTGGGTTGGGTCATGGTTGTGGGTGTTGTAATGGGTTGGGTCATGGTTGTGGGTGTTGTAGTGGGTTGGGTCATGGTTGTGGGTGTTGTAGTGGGTTGGGTCATGGTTGTGGGTGTTGTAGTGGGTTGGGTCATGGTTGTGGGTGTTGTAGTGGGTTGGGTCATGGTTGTGGGTGTTGTAGTGGGTTGGGTCATGGTTGGGGGTGTTGTAATGGGTTGGGTCATGGTTCTGGGTGTTGTAGTGGGTTGGGTCATGGTTGGAGGTGTTGTAATGGGTTTGGTCATGGTTGTGGGTGTTGTAGTGGGTTGGGTCATAGTTGTGGGTGTTGTAGTGGGTTGGGTCATGGTTGTGGGTGTTGTAGTGGGTTTGGTCATGGTTGTGGGTGTTATAGTGGGTTGGGTCATGGTTGTGGGTGTTATAGTGGGTTGGGTCATGGTTGTGGGTGTTGTAGTGGGTTGGGTCATGGTTGTCGGTGTTGTAGTGGGTTTGGTAATGGTTGGGGGTGTTGTAGTGGGTTTGGTCACGGTTGTCGGTGTTGTAGTGGGTTTGGTAATGGTTGTGGGTGTGTTTTTCAGACTCGTGGGTGCCAGTATTGAGGGGGAAATCTTTCCTGTAGACATCGTCCCGGCTGTTTGAGAAGTGAGTGGAGCTGCATCAGTCTTAGTGCTTGCTAAGACTTTACTTTGAACTGTAGAAACTGTTGACAGCATCGAAGAAACTGTGGCTGAAGTTTGGGAAACGGTCGACAGGGCTGATGGCGGATATTTCAACATGATGGATGTAGATGTCAGATCTGCTGTTAAAGGAACGTAAGCAGTCAAAGGTGGACGTGTAGTTATCGAGGATGAAGGGGAAAGGTTCTTGTCAGCAGTTAGATGTGTTGTATAACTTGTATCTTGGTTTGACTCTGTGTCAGCAGAAAATCCAACAGTAGCATAAGAGGTGACCAGAAGATCCGTGGCGTTTGTCTCTGATGTAAATGTGGAGGAAACCAGAGTCACAGCTGCAGAGGAGGTGGAAACTTTTTGGTGTTGTGACATCGTCTGGGCATCCTTCCTGAGCTGAAGAACATCTCCAGCTGTCAAACTCTCCAATATGTGTGTTGAACTCTCTGATACATCTGTCGAAGTCCCCGATATGTGTGTTGAAGTCCCTGATATGTCTGTTGGACTCTTCGAACTCTCTGATACGTGTGTCAAACTCTTCAATATGTCTGTCGAACTCTCTGATAAGCGTGTCAAACTCTTCGATATGTCTGTCGAACTCTCTGATAAGTGTGTCGAACTCTTCGATATGTCTGTTGAATTCTCCGATACATCTGTCGAAGTCCCCGATATGTCTGTTGGACTCTTCGAACTCTCCGATACGTGTGTCGAACTCTCAGATATGTGTGTCGAACTCTTCGACATGTCTGTCAAACTCTCCAATACATCTGTCGAAGTCTCCGATACATCAGTTGGACTCTTTGAACTCTCTGATACATGTGTCGAACTCTTAGACACATCTTTCAAAATCTTTGATACGGCTGTCGAAGTCTCCAGACTCTCTGATACAACTGTCAGACTCTTCGAACTTTCAGAAACATATGTTGATCTCTCCAAACTCTTCAAACTTTCCCATACATCTGTCGAACTCTCTGATAAGGCTGTCTGACTTTCTGATACATCTGTCCGACTCTCTGCAACATCTGTCAAACTCTCCAATACATCTGTCGGACTTTTCAAACTTTCCCATATGTCTGTCGAACTCTTTGATACGCCTGTCAAACTCACTGATACGTCTGTGGATTGCTTAGTCGTGAACGCAGCCGGACTGGAGGAGACAAAATGGCCGCTGTTTAAAGTTGACAGCTCTGAGACTGAAGTAGAAACCTCAGAATTGGAGTCTGTAGTCAGCGACCTCCTGGTCCAATGGTTGCTGATGTCGTTCAAATGCGTTGAAGCTCCGTCAGCTATGGAACTGGTGAGCTGTCTGGTGGTCCGGTGGGTTTTTACAGAGTCTGATAATCGCTCGTTAGTGACGGTTAAGGCAGGACTTGTGATGGTGTAGACGGTGCTGGAGAGTCTCAGGGGTTTATGTGTGGAGGAATCAAAGATGGTGGAGACAGAGTCTGAAAGATGAAGAGGAAAGCTTTTGAGTTAAATGGCAACAAAAACACACAAAACTAGAAGACCTACGCCAAGGGCCAATGCTGCATTCACATGCTCCTCAATGGTCCCATTTCCTGAGCTCAAGTTATAGACTTCATTTTTTTCAGGACAACCTGTGCTATCAGGATATGTACACTGCAGGGATGTCACATGACTGTATAAACTGTTACATGAGTATAAAGACAAAACAAAATGTTATTGAAATCACACATACCAAAAATGTGCAAGACATGTTCCCTAATCTTGGCATTCAGCGGAATCAATAAATACCTTAACTCGCAAAAATATATATCTATTTAGATTTTCAAAGCATCTGCAAGGCCTACGATCACAGAGAAGTCCTCTTTGTAAAGGCCCAGATCTTATCTTTCATGCTAAACAATCAGAACGAGGCTAGCTTGAAGCAATGTAGAGATATCGGAAATTGCTTAATTTGATTTATGGATTCATAATCATAGATTTATTTTACTAAGATACTGTAATTCCAGGTGAGATTACGAAGCTTCTGAAAAGCCTACAATTGCACAGAAGACCTTGATGAAACGGCGCATTTCTCTGCTTCTAAACAACATTTAGGGCCCTATTTTAACGATCTAAGCACACGGCGCGAAGTGTGTCTCTGTGTGTGTGTGTGTGTGTGTGTGTCTGTGTGTGTAAAGCGCCTGGCGCAGGTGCGTTTAGGGCGTGTCCAAATCCACCTTTTTGTCTCTAAATCAAAAAGTTCTGATAGGAACTAGAAAAAGTGTTTGGATCTAAATGTTTCAGAGACAGCCGATCCTGTGTGTCACTTAGTTTCAGGTTTTTATTATTATAGGTGTGTGGAGAAATGAAAGATGTTGGCTGAGACTCGTAGAGGAAGTGCAGCGCTGACGTTCTTCCTGAGAGAACAGACAATGTGAGGAGGGAAGTCCTGAACTCACTCATTAACTCACTTCCTGTCCAGGGACGCTGACGGCTAACAGGTATCATCACAGCCTGAATCAGACCAAAAAAGTGCCAGTACTCAGTGGTGGAAAGTAACTAAGAACATGTACTCCAGTACTGTACTTCAGTCCAAATGTTGAGGTACTTGTACTTTACTTGAGTCTTTTCTTTTCATGCCTCTTTCTACTTCTACTCCGCTAAATTTCAGAGAGAAATATTGTACTTTTTACTCCACTACATTCACCTGACAGCTTTAGTTACTAGTTACTTTACACATTAAGATTTTTGCACACAAAATACATTTAGTTTATAAAATCTGATGTTTGATTCTAAGGTAAACTAGCCAACAATGTAACGGCTACAAGTCCAGCTCAAATGATTACATCATTAAACATACAACTGTTTGGATCCTTTACACTTTCTACAAGGTTTTAATACTTTAACTACATTCTCCTGATGATACTTACAGACTTTTACTGAAATAACATTTTCACTGCAGGACTTTTACTGTAACAGAGTATATTTACAGAGTGGTATTAGTACTGTTACTGCAGTAATCTGAATACTTCTTCCAGCGCTGCAAATAATAAATGATCATGTTAGAAACGAAGATAAAGTGTCTTTGCATCACATAAATGATCAACAGATTGGTAAAGAATTCTTCTATCTCTCATCTTTAGACACTATGGAACAGTTGCAATAGATTAACTTGATTGTTCACATATTTAATATAAAATATATAATTCAACTTCAACATTCAAGAGTTCTTTATTTGTTATTTTGCCGCTCCACATAAAAACTAAATTGTGTTTTCAACACATCAACCAGTGAGTAAATAAATCAGTGTAAGACAGAAGACTTTAATTATACTTTTTAATTATGTTTTTTACTACTGTATTTATTATCATATGTTGTATTTAGATTGATCTTTTGTGATTACTGTTGTCCCTGCTGCAAACCCAACTGCCCCTCTGGGGACAAATGAAGTTCTACTTGACTTGAAAATCATATGCTCAGAAATAAATAAACTAAATATGGCTGCGTATCACCAAAGACTTCCAGAATCGATTAGATTCTGATTAGGATTGGGTATCGTTTGGGTGTTTTCCGATACCGGTGCTAAAACAATACTTTTAATACGGTGCCGGTGTCTAAACGGTGCCTGAACTGATACTTAAAAAATAGGGTAATAGGGAATAGGGTTGGGTACCGTTTGGATTTTTACGATTCCGATGCCGAACCGGTACTTTTAAAACGATTCCGATTCCTAAACGATTCCTAAACCGATTCTTGAAAAATGACATGAAAGAAAGGCTTTTTATGGAGTTTTTTTTTTTTTTGAAAATTATTTAAATTTAACAATATATTAACGTTTTAAAGTACTTAAATATATAATAAGTAAACCTAAGTCACCTAACACACAACTACAATAATTTAACAAATAACAGTTACACTATTAACAAGTAACAACAAAATAAATGTTGTTGAGTTGGTATGCCAACCAGCTTCAAACTTTAGCCGTTCCTTTGCAGAAAAATGACCATATTTGCCTTCTCTGGCAAGATAGGACACCTCTCCTGACTTATGGCATGTAGGCCTACTGCATAGGAGAAAACTCTCTCAGACGGTGTCCAAGAGGTCTGTACACACCCAGGTATGAGTTTGAAAGGGCAGACAATTTGGGGAGGCTGTCTCGCCTCCCCCACCACCAGGCTACAGGCTCTTGTCCTGAACGATAGACTAGCAGAGTAAGTGTAATGTTTACTAGCGATCACCTGCAGTCAGTGAATGGTTAATATGCTTTCACATCCGTTTTGGTGAGCCCAGAGGGAAAATATGCCATTTTAAAAGTAGCCTACATATATGGTAGCTAGCTAACGGTAGACTACAGAGAAAGTGTAATATTTTTACGTCCGTTTCAGAGCGTGTACAAAAAGCCGTCTATCAGCAGTGATTGTAGAGTGCATGTCGGGGGAATAGCGCGGACACGCACTTCACACCGCGAGCGGGCACGTGGCCACTCGGCAGAAAAAGGAGAAAGAAAAAAAAGAGTCTGCCGCTGTCCGGAGCGACAGAGGTTCAGTCGGAACCGAAATGAGGAACCGAAATTCACGTTCTAATCCGGTCCGAATACTACCGTTTGCGTAGGAACCGGTACCATAGTGGAACCGGGTTTCGGTACCCAACCCTAATAGGGAATAGGGTATTTTACAATAACTTTGAATGCACCACAAGGCTTACTAGTTTCAAGTGAACACACCGTCTGTGTTGTTTTTCTGACAATGGCAGCTGCAGACTGCTTAACGTCCCACTGTTGAAATCCTCTACACTGAAATACAGACACACTTTACACCGTTTAGCTGTCAGCCTTTTAACCATGTTCAATCCAGCTGCTAGCTAATGCTAGGCTAACGTTAGCTGCTGCCAAGTGTATTATGTTAACTAGCGTTAACAAGCGATTCACAATGTCTAGGTTTGATTACATCTCTGATTGGATATCAGTCAGGTTCTCTGTGTATTGTGTACTGACTGTATTGTTCTTAGCATTGTATATTATGTCTAGTTTGGATCGGTTATTATTCGGTTTGATTTAACTGACAGATGAAACATGGACACCGGTAGGTTGTAGCTGGAAAAGAAAGACAAAAATATGTGTGTAAGTATGTATATATGCATGTGCATGTATACATAAGTAAAGAATTAATTGTTTGTATATAAGTACAAAAAGAGAAAAAGGGGGTAGGACCAGAAAAGTTTAAAAAACTTCCTCCTACTCCTTTTTAAACATGGAACTCCTTATTTGAATCAATTAAAATAAACTTGAAAGATGTTTGTTGAGTGTTTTGTTGTTGGTGGTTTTCTTGCCTGTACTGAAATGTCAGCTACATGTTCTTATTCATCTTTGATTTGGATTTTTTCAAAATAAACTTAATAAAAAAGAAAGGTTAGGGAAACTAATCCCAGTTTATCTGCATATGAAAGAGATTTTCAGACACTGTAAACGGTAACATGCTGCATTATTAAACATATTACATAAAAAATGTTGTGAAGAACTGGCCCCAAAGCAACTCCACAGAGACAAAAATATCCAACTATTTTTTCAAAATATTCTGACTGTTGAAAATATTCTGACTTTTTTTGCCAAAAAATATTAACCTTTTTTTAAAATATTTGACTCTTTCCCAGAAAATATTAAACTAAGTGAGCCCCATGTTGGCTGAGTCCTGCACGGACCCAGATTCGAATCTGACCTGCGGCCCTTTGCTGCGTGTCATGCCCCCTCTCTCCTCTCCTTTCATGGCTATCCACTGTCACTATAATAAAGGGAAAAGCTCCAAAAAATAATCTTAAAAAAAAAAATAATAATTCAACTTTTTTCCTAAAAATATTCAGACATTTTTTTCCAAAACATTCTTGCTTTTCCCCCTAAAAATATTAAACTTTTTTTTGTCTGATATTCAACTTTTTGTGTCCTAAAAATATTTGACTTTTTTTAATATTCCACTCAGTTTATCAGGATATAAAAGAGATCCTCAGATAACTAACGCTGTAAACCCTCAGATATCTTATAATGCACCAGGTTCATGTTTACATTAAGAACTGAGCCCCAACAAGTTTGTTCAAAGGACTTTTTACTTCTCTATTCATAGTGAAAAGACAAATATTAAAACATCCATTTTTGGGGTGCCTGAATAGCTCAGCTGGTAGAGCGTGCGCCCCATCTACAAAGGCTCAGTCCTTCTCTCAGCAGCCGCAGGTTGGACTCCGAACTGCGGCCCTTTCCTGTCATTCCCCCTCTCTCTCCCCTTTCATATCTTCAGCTGTCCTATAGAATAAAGGCCTAAAATGCCCCCAAAAAATAATCTTTAAAAAAAGATCAATTTCTGGGTTTTATTCATCGATGTCAGATCACTCAAACAAAGACCAGTTTTAACGGGAGGGTCCGTTATTTTAACTCAGGTCTAAGGGTTAGGGTTCCTCTAGTTTTAAGTAATATTTTAAGTAATATTTTAGAGGAACAGTCTCTTGTGTGTAACTTGATTTGTTCATCTTCTCTAATTCTTTTCCTGATCTTAATCCAGACTGATTCTGATTGAGATTTGTTGCCTTTTTTTAGACTGTCGCCTTTTTGTGGCTCTTTTGACACTTTTATAATAATAATAATACATTTTTATTTACATAGCGCTTTACATGGTACTCAAAGACACTGTACAGTAAACCAGCACATTAAAACTAGAATACTAAAGGCAACTGAAACAATAAAACCAGCAGATAATATGTGAGACCATGAAGACGAGTGTTTTCATGAGTAATTTGAATGTGTCCAGGTCGCCTTTTTTTGAAACTTTTTTGTTGCGTTTTTGTCCCTTATATTCAGATTCTGATTGCGATTTGTTCTTCATCTTTTCTGATTCTGATTCAGATTTGTTTGCCGCTCCTAACTTTGATCCTACTTCTTTCCTGACCCTGGTTCTGGTCCAAACAAACAGTTGTACCTCTGCAGTACTTACAGACGGAGCTGGATGTCATCTGGATGATGAGTAGCAGCAGAACCGGGGCGTCCATGTTGCTCTGTGGCATCTCGGCGTTGCGTCTTCCAGCTGCAGACCAACCCAACAGAAAGAGAACAGAAACTGGAGAGAAATGGGAGAGAAGCTGAAGGACTGAAGGACTGAAGGACTGAGGAAGGGAAGTGCGTCTCTGTGGGCAGGAAAGAGTCAGCGAGCTGCGCTTCCTTCTATTCAATTGTTGTGGAGGTTTTTCACGGAGAAGGAGTCGTCGGAAATACCAGAGTCCATCTCTCCGTTCTAATAAACCTGCAGGAGAAAACATCCAGAAACAGAAACAGGAACCCTTTACCCCCCTAATCCTAACCCTTGTTTATTTTGATTTAAAATGAATTGTCATTCTGTGACACCGGGGAATTTCTTTTAATTTGTCTGTGGGAGAGATCGCAGTAGATGGGGAGAATGTTTTTAAGTAATATAACTCCCGCTGAGCGTCCTGTCCAGTGGCTCCTTTAATCTCTTTTTAAACGCTTTTATTCATTCATGCAAATTCATCTTCTCTGAAAATGTTAGAGTCAGTGTACTATGCTGCATTACGATTGGTCTCGAATTTGGGTTTCTGCACACATCATTGCAGTTTGTCTGAGAAAGTTGGTTTGTCTTCTTTATACAACCACAGGATGGAGCACTGCTATATTTTACTTTTTAAGGCCGTTTTGCATTATTTCTGTTCTCCACTGACGTCTAAAACTAAAACTATTGGTAGCTGCAACCTTCGGTCACTGTGTTTGGTGAAAGTGCTTTTAAAGTTTAATTAACATGTCTGTTTGTACTTCATTTACAGTACTCTAATCACTGAGAAGTAGAATTGCTAAAAGTGTTTTAGGTTAGCAACAGCAGTGTGTATCTGGTTCAAACAGAATGAAGTCATATGAAACGTGTGTTTCATATGGTAACAATATATGTTTTTTATAAATTAGTGTATAGTTTTTGCAAGAGTGTTTCATTTTGCAAAGGGTCTGAGGAGTTCTGCTGATTGGGTGTGTGGTTGTGCTAATTATGTGTAGTCTTTTTGAAAAAGCGGTCCCTGCTTTCAAAATAGTGCTTAGGCAATCGAAAAAAAAAACTGTAATTGTCTCTTTTGTATGGCTTTTATTTAATGTTTTAATTTAAGGATCTTAGTTATTGCAATCTGTTTCCTCCGACATTTGTAACACTATTGCTTGTTTGTTCGAACTGACTTTATGGAAAGCTGTGAATGAATATGAACCCGTTGGGATTAGAACAAGTATCTAAACTGAACTGAACTAACCCAGGAGTGATAACCTTTGACTCCTCTTTAGACTAGGAAGCCCGTTCTGGGGTCGTGCGGTGTATGAAACACGGGAAGTTGCTTTACAACTGGACTGTTTTGTCCCCAACTCAAAGATCTTCAGTGTCCTGTCCCAGAGGAGAGAAGAAACTAGAACAGATTCACATTTAACACGCTGACATCACACTATTTCACCTGTTTTATCATAAAATATGACTCAGACTGATTAATGGATTATCAGAATAGTTCATAACTGATCAATTAATCTTTGATTCTTTACCTACAGACCTGTCTCTATCTTAACCTTATGTTCTAAAATACTTTCTACATGAGTTTACAGGAGGATATAAAACATGTAAATAGCAGTGAGCAGCAGTTTGGAGTTAAATGGGAAAATTATTATCTTCATTTGTTTCGTCTTTCAACTTTGGATACTTTAATTACATTTAGCTGATAGTACTATATCACAATAGTGTGTGTGTGTGTGTGTGTGTGTGTGTGTGTGTGTGTGTGTGTGTGTGTGTGTGTGTGTGTGCATGTTGAAAAGTGTTAAAGTGTTGAAGGAAGTTCCACCCTCAGCAGGAAGTCATGCTGTTTAACCTTGACAAGCCCAGACAACACACACACAGACACAGACACACACACACACACACACACACACACACACACACACACACACACACACACACACAGACACACAGACACACACACAGACACGCATGTTACAAAATCTTGGAGGTGCAGGCTCGGCGCTCTGACATAAGTTTTTATGCTTTTCTTGTCCCTTTTTTCAATGCATTTTTGATGCTTCATCAAAGTTTTTTAAAATTATTTTACATATATTATATTTAGTTTCTTGAAGTAAAAATCAGGCTGAGAGCAGAGACGCCTAATGAACACGCTGATTAACGTTTGTTACCTGTGAATATTGGTGTTTTGTAGATTCTTTTCTCATTTTTTGATGCTTTGGTTGTTTTCGTGTCAATGTTTCTTTCTGTATTTATATTTCTTTTCGTGTTTCTTGGAATAAAACAAGGCTGACAGCAGAGACGCTGCGTGTGTGTTTACTGAGACTAACTAACATGCTGATGACAGTTTGTTACCTCTGAACATCCATCTGTCCTCACAGGGGTCAGAGGTCAGGGTCTGGCGTGTTCAAGGTCCTCACGCTCTGATTGGCTGAGGAAACGTGTCTCGGTGCAGAGGAAGAGGAGGCTTCCTGACAGCAAGTCAGCAACCTGAGGGTCAGAAACAAACACGCAGAAGCAACTTATAGCAGCTTTTAGTTTCTATGCACCGCAGATCTGGAATAAACTCCTGCCCCCATAACATAGGTAGAAACTGATATTTCTGTTTCTATAAGTCCCATAACATAGGTATAAACTGATATTTCTGTTTCTATAAGTCCCATAACATAGGTAGACACTGTCTGATATTTCTGTTTCTATAAGTCCCATAACATAGATAGACACTGTCTGATATTTCTGTTTCTATAAGTCCCATAACATAGGTAGAAACTGTCTATGTTTCTGTTTCTATAAGTCCCATAACATAGGTAGAAACTGTCTGATATTTCTGTTTCTATAAGTCCCATAACATAGGTATAAACTGATATTTCTGTTTCTATAAGTCCCATAACATAGGTAGACACTGTCTGATATTTCTGTTTCTATAAGTCCCATAACATAGATAGACACTGTCTGATATTTCTGTTTCTATAAGTCCCATAACATAGGTAGAAACTGTCTATGTTTCTGTTTCTATAAGTCCCATAACATAGGTAGAAACTGTCTATGTTTCTGTTTCTATAAGTCCCATAACATAGGTAGAAACTGTCTGATATTTCTGTTTCTATAAGTCCCATAACATAGGTAGACACTGTCTGATATTTCTGTTTCTATAAGTCCCATAACATAGATAGACACTGTCTGATATTTCTGTTTCTATAAGTCCCAAAACATAGGTAGACACTCTGATATTTCAGTTTTTATAAGTCCCATAACATAGGTAGACACTGTCTGATATTTCTGTTTCTATAAGTCCCATTACATAGGTAGACACTGTCTGATATTTCTGTTTCTATAAGTCCCATAACATAGGTAGAAACTGTCTGATGTTTCTATAAGTCCCATAACATAGGTAGACACTGTCTGATATTTCTGTTTCTATAAGTCCCATAACATAGGTAGACACTCTGATATTTCTGTTTCTATAAGTCCCAAAACATAGGTAGACACTCTGATATTTCTGTTTCTATAAGTCCCATAACATAGGTAGACACTCTGATATTTCAGTTTTTATAAGTCCCATAACATAGGTAGACACTGTCTGATATTTCTGTTTCTATAAGTCCCATTACATAGGTAGACACTGTCTGATATTTCTGTTTCTATAAGTCCCATAACATAGGTAGAAACTGTCTGATGTTTCTATAAGTCCCATAACATAGGTAGAAACTGTCTAATGTTTCTATAAGTCCCATAACATAGGTAGAAACTGTCTGATGTTTCTATAAGTCCCATAACATAGGTAGAAACTGTTTGATGTTTCTAAAAGTCCCATAACATAGGTAGACACTGTCTGATATTTCTGTTTCTATAAGTCCCATAACATAGGTATAAACTGTCTGATGTTTCTATAAGTCCCATAACATAGGTAAACACTGTCTGATGTTTCTATACGTCCCAAGAATCATCTCTGTCAGCTGCAGGTTTACATCTCTTTTATTTTGAAGAACAACAAACTGACGACACAAACTGAAGCAACATGTCCAACGTCTGTTCACGTTTCTAACGACACTGAAAAACCGGCAGAAACACAGAAGAATAGCAAACAGCGGGAAAAAAAACAACAAAAATGCTGCAAATGCCAAAATGTGTATATATGTTACCAGTTATATTGAGAGACCCCTAGAGGCAGTCTATATAATATTTATAATAATATAATATATTCACAATATTTCTTTTATTTTGAAAGGTACAGAGGACCAAAAACAAACTGAAGCAAATTGAACAACATCTGCTCACATTTCTCTGTCTCGATTCTTACATTCACTTTGATAAAGTCAAACATTTATAACAAACATTTATTACAAACATTTATTACAAACATGTATAACGTCATTATTACCTAAAGTCCAAATCAGACCAAAGATTCACGACAAGTTGAAACCGTTTCAGAGTGTTTTTTCTTGACTCACACCAGCTGATGAAAACTGATCAAAGCAATGGAAAAGACGTCAACAACTCAGAAAGAAAAAGGCGAGAACGTTGAAAAATCAACAAAAATGTCAACAACTGATAGGTGTAAACTGGCAGCTTTCAGAACACTGCAGACTGGAGACTCGCAGAGAGACTAAACTGTGTGTTGTCTTTGGTCCGTTTTCAAACGTTCTATATCAGAAATCTGGGTTTATTTTTAACTACCTAATTGTATTTACCCAAAAATAACACGGATGATTCCATACAACGCGGTTCACAAGTACAACAAAAGATGAGAACTCTACTTTCATTGAATTTTGGGTGTTTTATTCAATTTTTTAGCATTTGAATAAAACATTGAAATGTTTCAAAACGGTGTCCCGACTGAATGTTGACATATACCCTTCTGTGATTAATCTTCCTTTAATATTAGTCTAAATAATTCATAATTTCAGCTTTTTTAACTCAATATTAGATATAATTTCCTATAAATGAGGTTTTTTGACCATGCATTTCAAAAATGAGTGTAAAACTAGTTATGAGTTGGTGTTGTTTATACATGGTTGTGAAAAGAAGCGTTAAACGTAAAAAAAAAAGCACCAAAAGTGTCGAAAAAAAGAGACAAAAACGTGTTGATTTCAGTTTTGAAACAGGAGGACGACAAGCGCGTGGTCGAATGGAAGACAAGACAAGGGCTACAGTTTACACTGGTCTGAACACTAATCTTTAGTCTGAACTGGACTCTAAAGAGAGGATTTACAACAGCAGCTGTTCACAACCTGGCAACCCAAAAGGAACTGCGTATAAAGCTCTGGCGGATGATGTAATTAAGCATTAATAAAGCTTTTACTAACAGCTTAGAAGCCTTGCAATAAAACATCAAAATGTAATAAATGTTATAACTTCATTATGTAATAATCTGCCGCATTTTGTGTTAAAAACCCCAAACGGAAAATGTAATCAATTCCTCCGCATTATGTAATAGACAAGATAGTAAAATATTTTGTGGTAAAATAGCCTTTATTTATTTAAATTTTTTAATGTTTTCTTCAAATGCCTTTCCAAAACAACAATTCCTTTGGTTGGTTACTACACAACGCACCCTATTACTACATTTTCTGTAACCCTTT
>NC_053119.1:452011-456630 GCF_010015445.1 Perca fluviatilis
TGTATTTGTGTGTGTTTTATTATGTGTTTGTGTGTTGTGATGTGTGTTTGTGGTGTTATGGTAATGTGTGTGTGTGTGTGTGTTATGTGTGTTTATTAGGTGGTGTGGTGTGTGTGTGTGTGTGTGTGTGTGTGTGTGTGTGTGTGTGTTGGGTATGTTGTGGTGTATTTGCTGGTGGTCTGTTTTCGGGCTCTCCCTTTTGGTATGTTGAATATATCAACTTTATAAATATAAGCGGTAGGGAGAATAAACTTTATTAATAAACCGTGTTAATATGATATAAAATAAAACGTGACACTTATAAAAAACGGAAAGGGAAATTTATAATTATATAAACACCCTGAACACTACGAGAAATGATTTATTATATAACTGAAACGGAAACGTCTTAATATAAACAATAAGATACCTCGCGGGAATATTCAACATTTTAAAAAACCACCTAGAATATTCACTTATTATACCACATCTATTATTAATTTATTTTAATAACCAACCCCCAACACGGCGAAGAATCATCAACATTTATAATTATATAAACCAGACCGTGAGCACAAAAATATTTCACTCTGAAACCGGGAAATCTCAACATTTATTTTAAAACCAGACCGCTTGCCACACGAAAATATGTCAACATTTATATTTATATAAACCAGACGCTTTGAGACACGGGAAATGTAACATTTATATTTATATAAACCAGAGCTCTAAAGCGAATATGTAACATTTATATTTATATAAACCAGACCCTGCAACGGCGAGAATATCAACATTTATATTTATATAAACCAGACCGCCTGGAGACCCCGAAAATCATGTAACATTTATATTATAAACCAGACCCGCACCAAGATATCGTCAACATTTATAATTATATAAACCAGACCCTGACACACGGCGAGAATCATGTACTTATATTAAAACCAGACCTGAAAACAGAAATGCAACATTTATTTATAAAGACGCTGAGCACACGGAAACTACTTTATAATACCAGACCGTTAAACACAGGAATATCTCAACATTTAATTTATATCCACCGCTTGACACAATCATTCCTTTATATTATAACCAGACCGACACACAATTTTACAACCTTTATACCCCAATTCAACATATATTATACCACCCCCTAAACACGAAAATCACTCAACATTTATTTTAATAACCAGACCCGAGCACGGCGAATATCTCAACTTTATTAAAAACCAGACCCCTGAGACACGAAATATCAACATTATATTTATATAAACCAGACCGCTCTGAAACACAGGAATCATCTCAACATTTATATTATAAACCAGACCGCTCTGAGACATAGCGAAATCATCGTCAACATTTTATTTATATAAACCAGACCCTGAACGAGAATCATTAACATTTATAATTATATAAACCAGACGCTCTAGGACACAGCGAGAATCATCGTAAACATTTATATTTATATAAACCAGACGCTCTGGAAACACCGTGAGGAGTCCATCGTCAACATTTATATTTATATAAACCAGACCGCTCTGAGACACCGCGAGAATCATCGTCAACATTTATAATTATATAAACCAGCCCGGCTGAACGGCAATTCTTCCCCGCCGTGAGAATCATCGTCAACATTTATATTATATAACCGGCCCCCCGGGAATCATCGTCAACATTTATATTTATATAAACCAGACCGCTCTGAAACACACCGAGAATCATCTCAACATTTATATTTATATAAAGACCGCTCTGAGACACGCGAAATCATCGTCAACATTTATAATTATATAAACCAGACCCTCTGAGACACGGAGAATCATCGTCAACATTTATAATTATATAAACCAGACGCTCTAAGACACGGCGAGAATCATTCAACATTTATAATTATATAAACCAGACCGCTCTGAAACACGGCGAGAATCATCACATTTATATTTATATAAACCAGACTCTACGCAAGATCATCTCAACATTTATAATTATATAAACCAGACCGCTCTGGGACACGGCGAAGTCATCTCAACATTTATATTTATATAAACCAGACCGCTCTGAAACAGCAGGCAGAATCATTAACATTTATAATTATATAAACCAGACCGCTCAACACCGGAAATCATAACATTTTTTTAAACCACTGAACAAGGAATCATCGTCAACATTTATATTATATAGAACCCGCTCTGAACACAGCCGAGAATCATCGTCAACATTTTTTTATATAAACCAGACCGTTGAAACACGGGAAATATCTCAACATTTATATTTATATAAACCAGACCGCTCTGAGACACACGGCGAGAATCATCGTCAACATTTATATTTATATAAGCCAGACCGCTCTGAGACACACGGCGAGAATCATCGTCAACATTTATATTTATATAAACCAGACCGCTCTGAGACACACGGCGAGAATCATCGTCAACATTTATAATTATATAAACCAGACCGCTCTGAAACACACGGCGAGAATCATCGTCAACATTTATATTTATATAAACCAGACCGCTCTGAGACACAGCGAGAATCATCGTCAACATTTATATTTATATAAACCAGACCGCTCTGAAACCGCGAAGTCATCGTCAACATTTATAATTATATAGCCAGACCCTAAACACGGCGAGAATCATCTCAACATTTATATTTATATAAACCGAACCTCTACAGAGACACACGGCGAGAATCATCGTCAACATTTATAATTATATAAACCAGACGCTCTGAGACAACTGAAATCATCGTCAACATTTTATATTTATATAAACCAGACGGCTCTGAGACACCGGCGAGAATCATCGTCAACATTTATATTTATATAAACCAGACCGCTCTGAGACACGGCGAGAATCATCGTCAACATTTATATTTATATAAGCCAGACCGCTCTGAGACACACGGCGAGAATCATCGTCAACATTTATATTTATATAAACCAGACCGCTCTGAAACACACGGCGAGAATCATCGTCAACATTTATATTTATATAAACCAGACCGCTCTGAAACACACGGCGAGAATCATCGTCAACATTTATATTTATATAAACCAGACCGCTCTGAAACACCGCAGAGAATCATCGTCAACATTTATATTTATAAACCAGACCGTCTGAACATACGAGCGAGAATCATCTCAACATTTATATTTATATAAACCAGACCGCTCTGAAACGCGCAGAATCATCTCCATTTATAAATCCATAAACACGGCGAAATATCTCAACATTTATATTATAAACCAGACTGAGACACCAGGAAATCATCTCAACATTTATATTTTATAAGCCAGACCGCTCTGAGACACAGAGAATCATTAACATTTATATTTATAAACCAGACCCGAAACACGGCGAGAATCATGTCAACATTTATATTTATATAAACCAGACCCTGAAACCGCGGAGAATCATCGTAACAAACCAATCATCTTGCAAATTAACATTTTATCGTTATACATTTATATTTATATAAACCAGACCACACGGGAAATTAACTAAACACGAATCTCTTTATATTTATTAACCAGAGCCGAACCACCCAATTAACTACCCCAGAATATTACAATGTCAACTTATACCCAAAAACGAAGGGAAATATCTCAACATATTATATAACCAGCCTCTGACACCGGAAATCATCTACATTTATTTTATATAAACCAGACCCCAACACTAAAATATCTCAACATTTATATTTATATAAACCAGACCGCTCTGAAACACGCGAGAATCATCGTCAACATTTATATTTATATAAACCAGACCGCTCTGAAACGCGGCGAGAATCATCGTCAACATTTATAATTATATAAACCAGACCGTCTGAGACACCGGCGAGAATCATCTCAACATTTAAAACAGACCCCGAAGCGAGAATCACTACTTTATATTTATAAACCGACCCTCTGAGACAGAAATCATACATTTTTTAACCACTCAGAATATCATTTATATAAACCAGCCCGCAGAAATATTCAACATTTATATTTATATACACCACACAGTGAGAATCATTCAACATTTATATTTATATAAACCAGACCGGCTGACACAAATCATCACTTTATAATTATATAACCAGACCACGCGGAATATTCAACATTTATATTTATATAACCACCTCTGAACACAGAGAATATATTTTCGATCTATTCACCCAAATCTTTTTTTTAACCAACTCTAAAGTCATTCAACATTTATATTTATATAAACCACCCTCTGCACCAGAATCATTCAACATTTATATTTATATAAACCAGACCCTCTGAGACACGGCGAGAATCATCTCAACATTTATAATTATATAAACCAGACCGCTCTGAGACCTGGCGAGAATCATCGTCACATTTATATTTATATAAACCAGACCGCTCTGAGACACGGCGAATCATCGTCAACATTTATATTATATATCCCTCACATTTTTTCGATTTTAATTTTACCAACCCGATTCCACTCCTAACAGGGAGATCTCAAATTTATTTACCAATTGCGGCGGCATCAACTTTTATAACACGGAATACTAACCTACTTTATTTTATACCATATTAACTTTTATTTTATAACCGTGCCAGTGAGTCATGTCAACATTTTAATTATATAAACCAGACGAGCAATGCGTGGCCGGGG